>NC_139981.1:20303852-20553852 GCF_963993115.1 Abramis brama
CGACCGAGTTTGGAGGCGAATGGATGAATTTCCTAGGAGGAGTACATCAAATTCCACAGCATGTGTTTCCAAACAACCCATAATAGCTGACTTCCTGTTGGTCTGGCGTAAAACTTAGAGCACGAAAGTTGTTCGGCCCGATGAGGTCTATATGTGTACCGAGTTTCATATTATTACATGCAAGCGTGTCTGATTTATGGACAAGTGTTCGGATCCAGTTCCAGGGGGCGCTGTCGAGGCCCCCTGCCACGCCCGGGTACCAGCTTCGGTCCGGCCCTGATGGCCGCGGGTTCTGACCTGTGTGCAAAATTTCAAGAGTTTTCGAGCATGTTAAGGGCCCCAAAAGTGCCCGAAAGGTTGACAAAATAATAATAATAATAATAATAATAATAATAATAATAATAATAATCCTACCGAAAACAATAGGGCCTTCGCCCTTTCAGGGCTTGGGCCCTAATTAAAATGGTCAAACTAAATACTTTAAATATAAAACAAAAGAAAAGCAGATAAGTGATGGGTTAAGTCTGTGGGAAATCACTGCTCATTCACGTCTGTCAGCAGCCGTGCGCTCCACAGATGAACGTGCTGCTGCTCCTCTCAGCCATTCACTGAACAGGCGCAGCTAGAGAGAGTGGCGGCAGGGAGAAAGCAAGACCTCGCTCTGGCAACATTGGAGGTTACCGAGGTTTGTCCAAAAAAGTCGCTAAATTAGTCGCTAGTCGCTTTTTTGAAAAAATCACGCTAAAGGGGTCTGAAAAGTCGCTAAAGCGACAAAGGCGCTAAAACTGGCAATACCATAGATGGGCAATACTGCCTGAATAGCTGGAATGTTCTAGACACCGGAGCCATTTTTTTCGCCGACGGCGACTGGTATTTGCGTAAGGACGTCACGGAAATATAACGTCGTTACGTAACACGATTGTTTACTTTTCATGGATACTAATGGTGCGTTCAAGTCATCTCGTATAGATCGTATTTACGAGTTGAACGCACTTGAACGCCAACACAATGTCGTAATACCAGAGAATGTCTAATAGGAAGAGAATTGGCACTCTCTGGTTACTTCCGGTTTCTGGACTGGCTGCAGTAACACGTCTCTGTCCATGCGGGGGCGCTCGCAGGCGAGTGCAGAATGAATGGAGGTCTATGGCGAAAAACCCTCAAAATCCACTTTTCTCAGGATATAATTTTTTGTCTAGTAATTTGAATGTTGTATTCGAAAGGAGATGCAAAGAAATTACACATTGCTGGGTGTTAGATTTTTTAGAGTCACTTATTTGGTTTAAAAAGTCTTTTAAAATGTCAATGACGTCAGAATGCTGACGTCATTAGCAGAATGCTGACGTCATTAGCAGAATGCTGACGTCATTAGCAGAATGCTAGCGTGTTATGGGCAACAACAACTCAACCTGTAAGAAATCGAAAAGAAATAAGTACTCGTTCATTCAACTTTCGACCTATAACACATGTTGAACTTGCAAAACCTACAATAAAATCTGAGATTTCTCAACGGGTGAAAGAGACACATTTAGCCGTCTAGCCCCATAGACTCCCATTCAGTCTGCACTCGCCCGCGATCACCTCCAGTGGAATTCTAATGGAACTGCAACCAAGATCGATACAATGGGGCTAATAGGAAGTGCCAAGGCTCTCCATAGACTGGCTCTGGTGATACCAGTGGGGAGCTCGGGATTTTCTCTAAGCTCCGATCTTTACGAGTTGGGGGCGTGTCAGTGATTAACATGGCGGAATACACAATACGTAAAGGTATTTAGCTGTGATATTGTCAGGCTTTTCTATTTACAGCGCAGTTAGCTAATTGCCAACACAGAATATGATAGTATTATAATATAACAATGCAACATGTAACGATGAGTCGGCAGTGGCTTCATAAATTAATTAAAAACATAAAAATACAAAGTACACCTGATGCACATTTCTTTGTTCTTCATTTTCTAGAACAAGAGTTTAAGAACCTTATTGTATTTTTGTGTAATTAATTAAGAGAAAGTACTCCGCCATTTTGCTCCGACGAAAGTGACTTGAACGCACATGTCGTTATAAGCACGACTTCCCACCTCGTACGTACGAACTTCCCAGGAGGACTTGAACGCACCATAATCTGTGGCAAGTGTCAACTTGTTGCCACGTTGCAAAAATCAATAACAATATATACAGATTGTTATAGAAACATTTTAAAGACTCGCCCATAAAGGTGAGCTGCTTATTTAGCCTACGTTAATGTGTGCGAACTAATGAAGGCAGCTCACCTTTGTTTATTATTAGTATGGAAGTAAAATAATGTCAAATGTTTTTGAAATAAAAAAGCCTGTTGAATTGCACTACTTGAAAAAAAAAAAAAAAAATAGGCATTGCATTAACCATGCTTGCATTTTAATGCATTGTATTTTTAGGGCTTGAATTTTTATGGGCTGAAATTCAACATGGTTGAATATTTAAGCTGTGAATATTTCAATTAAAAACATTTCAAACACATTTTCATTATTAAAAATTCAATAATCCATATTCACCTTTCATATTTAACTTCCAAAATATTCAAACTGTTTAAAAATACAACCTATAATATTCAACAGGCAATTTTCGGTCCATTTTATTTCGCTTTGCAAATTCGCTTCCACAAATTCAGTGGTTCAAATTCGACAGTAAATTCAACATTGACATCCAGGAACTGCAGGAAAAGCAGTAGATTGCCGAGCATACTCTCCATCTGCTGTTAGTCGATCTCACCAGCAGGTGGTGCAAAAGCGCGTGTTGTTGACGAAGACCAGCAACAGTTAGAACAAGTCATTCATTCATAAAATGAAAATGATTATCTGTGTCAGTATATATGCGGAAAAGATGATAAACAAACAAAAGCTGTTTATGTTTCATTCAATAACTTCATTGTTACTTTCCCTGTGTAGCCTACATGTTATCAGCTTTCTCTATGAACGGGATTATAATCGGTTTCCCTCAATACCTCATCAATCATACTCAAGAATTCCCCTTCCGTCGGGACAAAACGCTTAACGTATCTTAATGGACTAATACAGTGATATAAAAGACCAAACTCGCACCTTATTGGGGATGTAGGCTGTAGGCTACTATATAGGCTATGGCAAGCAGATGGACTCAGAATATGAACTTAACGCGCAAAGTTTCATGCTGAGCGTTTCGTGATATACTGGCATAAAATCAACACTTGATCAATTAATACTAGCACTTTCTCTTCTATTCTATTCTCTCTCTCTCTCTCTCTCTCTCTCTCTCTCTATATATATATATTTATATATATATATATATATATAGTATGCCTACGTGTATTAGCTTAAACTGGGAAGAGTCATAGCACTTGCATATTGTTGTCCTCCTATTGTTAGTTTAACTGTAAATCGCTTTGGATAAAAGCGTCTGCTAAATTACTAAATGTAAAATTGGCTTGACATTAGACATTCGCACATTTGGGGACCGTCTCTAAAGTTGCATACAACATTGGCAAACACGTTTCTAACTTCAATAGCAAACTTAAATTTAAAGTCGTATACACTTTAGAGACGGTCCCTAAATGTGTGAATGTCCAACATCAAGCCAACCTTATGTCAGTCTATCACTGGGAAACGCTCAGCATTAAAGGACAAATCCAGTGAAAAATGAACCTAGGGGTAATTAACACATGGTTACCGGGTCGATCGTTCCCTGCGATGCGTTTTCATGAAAAAGACAGTACATTACGCGTTTACAGACAGGCGTCATCTTGGAAAACAGTCTCGACTAGTCGAGTCACGAACGCCGTGCTACGTTAGATTTCACTATGCGTAATTCCTATCGACCAGCTCACTTAGCACGGCGTTCGTGACTCGATTAGTCAAGACTATTTTCCAAGATGACGCCTGTCTGTAAACGCGTAATGTACTGTCTTTATAAAGTATCTTCTTATTAAACTGTCTGTACACTTACAAAGTTCTCAATGCTTCGGTTTGCATGTAGGGACCCTCATTATGCTACCGTGTTAGTGTGAGGCTATTTTGAGCCTTGTTAGTGGTATTAACTAGCGATTTACTTTTACTTACTCTGTGCCCCATATACTAGTGTTATGAGCTAATCTGTTTTTAAAGATAAAACTCTATACATTCGATTTTCATGAAAACGCATCGCAGGGAACGATCGACTCGGTAACCATGTGTTAATTACCCCTAGGTTCATTTTTCACTGGATTTGTCCTTTAAGCTTTGCGTGTTATTCTGAGTCCATCTGCTTGCCTGCGAGTTTGGTCTTTTATATCAATGTAATTAGTCCATTAAGCTACGTTAAGCATTTTATATGTCCAGCAGGGGAATCCTGAAGTATTGAGGGAAACCCTATAGCCTGCATGCAGCACATTGCCACAATATAAAGTTAAGGCAACTAAACAACCAAGAGAAATATATGTCAACCTCAAAAATGTAACATTGGATCTGTATATCCGCATCGGGGAATAACATTATAATCTCGTTCACAGTAGAGAAAGATGCATGTAGGCTACACAAGAAAAGTAACCGTGAAGACACTGAATTTAACAGCCGTCATAATAATCACAAATACACTTACATTGCTGTAAATGAGTTTTATGAATGAATGGCTTGCTCTTCTAACTGTTGCTGGTCTTCGTCAACAACACGCGCTTTTGCACCACCTGCTGGTGAGATCGACTAACAGCAGATGGAGAGTATGCTCGGCAATCTACTGCTTTTCCTGCAGTTCCTGGATGTCAATGTTGAATTTACTGTCGAATTTGAACCACTGAATTTGTGGAAGCGAATTTGCAAAGCGAAATAAAATGGACCGAAAATTGCCTGTTGAATATTATAGGTTGTATTTGTAAACAGTTTGAATATTTTGGAAGTGAAATATGAAAGGTGAATATGGATTATTGAATTTTTAATAATGAAAATGTGTTTGAAATGTTTTTAATTGAAATATTCACAGCTTAAATATTAAACCATGTTGAATTTCTGCCCATAAAAATGCAAGCCCTAAAAATACAATGCATTAAAATGCAAGCATGGTTAATGCGATGCCTATTTTTTTCAAGTAGTGCAATTCAACAGGCTTTTTTATTTCAAAAACATTTGACATTATTTTACTTCCATATTAAAAAACATTTCAGAATTGCTGAGATGCCTGACAAAGTGTGCAGCCCACATTTAACCCTTTATGGGACTATTCATGAAATCACAGTTAGAAAAAAATAAATCACTTTATATTTAAGACTAAAATCATTTTCCAAAACTAGTTTTCTACATCTGACATTTTACCTTTTTTAGGGTGCTGTCATTTATAAAAATGACTTTATCCTATTTGGGTAAATTATTTTAGGGAAATTCTCTGAAACTTCACACACACTCAAATGCGTTTTCACTATCCGAAAATTAGTTAAAAGTTCTTAGTTAAAAAAAAAAAAAAAACATTACAAAAAGCTTTATTAACATTCCATTTCATCTTTTGCTATACTTCATTTGGAACTCACATGTGAAAATGTAAAAAAGTTGACAAATACAAATGCAACTTTGCTGCCTGGAAAATAGTGCAACCATGTCTTAGTGTTTCAAAAAGCATTTCCCTTTTCTCGAAAAGGTATAGCTTTTCCTCTCTGTCTTTTATAAAACTTACTAACACAACTTAAACACAGGCAAAAAGGCTATTATACACGCTAGGGCTAGGCGATATGGCCTAAAAAAATCCGATATACGATTTAAATAGATTTTTTCCCCCTACTTAAAAGCAATCTGTAGATGACAAAGAATTTTTTTCAAAACAAGTTTTAACTTTATTTTGTTTTGATTTTCCCTTCTGGGATTTGATCTGTATTTCCCTGGGGTTAAAGTGCAATCAGAAACAACAAGCCAAAAAGACAAGATGACAGGCCCTGCCTTAGTAAACAGTGAAAATATAAAATAACATAACGTAACAGAACAAAAAATGGGTGGATTGGGATTAGGGGGGATGTAAAAACAAAAAAACAAAAATTACATCACAATAAGTGTAGGCTATTGTGATTGTCAAAACATTTGGTAAATAAACAGAATTTATTTAAGTGTAGTGACAACACAAAATGTTTACATGGTACAATGACTACTGTTTTATTTTTGCTTGACACAAATTTCACAATTTCAATTCAATTCTTGTGATTTGATTCTGATCTTGATTCAATATCGATTCCTTTCGATAAATATTAGGTACAGTAGATACATGCTAATTTTCCTAAATAAAAAAATATCTCACCTAATGCTGTAAACAGATAAAAGCTTTATAAGAGATTTTTATGCTTTATAAACATAAAAATAACATCTCAAATTAAATATAAAGTCCAACTAACGTGCTATGGTCATTAAATTGCTTCCCTGATCTAAATGTAACTTTACGTGACATATTGTTCTCCAGCTGTTTTATTGACCTCTTTCTGTGGCTGAAAAACACTGATTGATCGATTTTATGTCATTTCGGTAAGTTTAACTGTATCTTTCAAATTACCTATTTTTCATTCGTGTTGGCTCCAACCGTTTCTTCCAGCGGGTTCGGGTTGTTGTCCTCTGGATTCTCTGCTTGCACATCAGGTTGTGGTGTCAGGTGTAAAAAAAATCCAGTAATTTAACTTGTTAAATAAGCCTTGTCAATACTTGGCACAAGTGCTTCAGATGGCATTTGTGGTGGTATTGGCATCCATGGAGGAGTAGGAGTAATTCAACCTGAGCCTGAGTCAGAATCCTTCATTCTCAGAGGAACTATCATTTTCATCTGCCATCTCTCAGCAGCTCCTACCATCTCCTAGTCCTCCAAACAACCCTCCTAGGCCTCAGCCTCCATCTTCTGTTGTCCAGACTGCAGCCACAACACCTCAGCAGTTTGAGAATGTTTGTAGTTGTAGTCAGGACATATGAGAGTGTCCTTAAGAGGAAGATGAAGAGGTGGTGGAGGAGGAGGAGGACTACGAAGATGGCATGGGACCACATGATGGCCAACCAAGAAATGCCCAATACATGGCTGGTTTTCATGCACATCAGCAAGTCATTGAGAGATTTTTTTTTAGTTCATCCCTATTTTTCCCAGTCTTTGAAGCATATTACATTATTTTATAAAAATGTTGTTCATTCATTTAATTTAGATAAAAATTATTAGATAAAATTATTTGAAAATGTTTTTGTTTTCTGCCCTTTTTAATTATTTCATTTATTCATCAATTTAAAACAAAAAGCAAGTAATAAAGTGTACAATAAAGTACAACCAAAACCTAACCACATTGCACTTGAATAAAGTTAAAGGTGTAATCTGGCGGTTGTCCTGCAGGTGACCTCATAGTCTTCTTACGATGCACTTAGGGATTTCCGATTACTCCAGAGCACTCGTAGATCTGCGATGATTTTCAAGTGCTACTTAAGTTACGATGCTTTTGGGAAACAGACCGTAATATTAAGATCAGTCGTACGATCGTTTTTAAGAACTTCTTTAGGCATACGATACTTTTGGGAAACGCAGGTTCCCAGGTTAGTGGGAACTGGAAAGAAGAAAACAAACCCTGACAATAACACTACCAAAACACAAACCAAGACTGCTTGAAATCTTAAAGGGACGAAACAAGTAAGTATGAGGCTATGTAAATTATATGAAATAGCAAATTAATACTTTCTATCCTAAATGTGACAGAGCCATCCATTTGCTACTTCAGCAGCAGTCCATAATATAATTTACATTTCAACAGTAATTCTAAGGAACTTTAAAATAATTTATTCTGTATTGAAACACAGTGAAGAAGTATTATATAAATAATATATCTTCTAGGCCACTCAGCCCAGAACCCCTGAGGAACCTGTCAGTAAGTAGCCTACTGTATGTCCTGTATTATGGTAAGCTGGTGTGTTTGACAAAAATAAGAACATTAAACATTAAAGTTTGGATGATATCCAACAGCGATCTCTGCTTACATTCCAAGTAGACACCTTGTAAAGTCGTGCTTGTGTGTCCTGCATGGGTGTGTTTGTTTGATGTCTGAATTGTCAATCAGCCACTGCAGTGTATAAAGGGTAACCCCCATCTTAGGTCACCACCAGGTTGAGCCCATCAATAAGCATAGAGAACTGCAGATGATGTTTAGAGTAGAACGCTGAAAAAATGGCTCAACTTGCCTGCAAAAATTAAAATCCTCTGTCATCCAACCGATGAACCAATACATTATGACCACCTGCCTAATATGCTGTTGGTCCTCCGTGTGCCGCTAAAACAGCACTGACCCACTGAGGCATGGACTCTTCAAGAGCCCTGAAGGTGTGCTGTGGTATCTGGCACTAAGACATTAGCAGCAGATCCTTAGTCCTGTAGAAGTGTCCCAGTCACCTTGCCATAACAATTTGGCCCTTGTCTCAAATCTTTATTCCTGCATCCAACAACATTGATTACGAGAACTAATTGTTTGCTTACCATCTAATCTACCCAGACCATACGTGGCCTTGTTAGGAGATGATCATTGATATTCACTTTACCTGTGACCGGTCATAATGTTTTGTGTCAGTGTATACAGCAAAATATATATTTTTTTATTTATTAAATTGTGCTATTAAATTGCACTGTAAAAGACAAACCAACATTCAGAGCATGTGGGTTCTGAGAAAGAAAAGAATGATCTAGAGATGTCAAAGGTGTAATTGTAATTCTTGGCTTGGTCAAGAAATCAATAAAGCAGCAGGATCATTTTTAAAGAAACTACATTTTGATTTGTTTAGAAACACATGTGCTGATAAAACCAACTGTATTTGTATATGCTAATACATTTTAAACATTTCGAGATGTACGTATTATGAACACGCATGAATTAACAATGAACAATAGCATAGCACATTTATTTATAGCAACATTTACCTAGATTATTAAATGCTGTAGAAATTGTTATTTGTTGTTAGTTTACGATACCAGACGCATTAAACTACTGTTAATGAACTGAACTTTGTTTTTTTTTTAAGTACAACCATTTTGGATGTTTGCATTTTATGAGAGGCTTCATAAAGAACACTTTAGAATTTGATTATAATTTCTCACTGTAACAGGAAAAAAAAGAAGAGATAGGCAAAACACTGTTGATCGAAGTTTAACCAGGTTCATATCTCGTCCATGGTAGCTGATAAACAATTAAATAAAATCTCCGTCGAGTGCTGGAGAGAATCTGAGAATATCAATGCTACAGATTTTGTCCAAACTTACGATCACACCAGATAAACTTGGAAATATCAATTTGTGAATGTAAAACACTTTTTTTCTTTCTTCTGTATTTCTGTTCAGTGTTATTCTGAGTGATTATGTTCATAAATAAACATCTTACCCCCCCCCTTTAACCGCTCTATAAATATTAAACAATAGCAGGAAAATTATATCTAAACCTTGACTTGTCAACACTTGAATCTTGTGTGACATCTTTACTGTTAGCTGAATATATTTTGTCTGTGACACCACATTTGTGATATTGACCTGGGTTTTAAAGACTACAATTCTGATACAATTCTCAAAATGCAAGTGATTGTAAAACATTCATAATGTATTCTTTTATTTGAATGATTTGTAATGTAATATTGCAGTATAATCTGTTAAAAATATGGCCAGATTTGAAGTCACCATGTATCTACTTTAGTAACTTTACAGTCTTTAATCTTGTCATATGATGAAACATTGTTAAACATGAATAAACATTATCATCTTTGATAATCTGTTTTAGAACAATGTGTAAATAATACATTTATTTTCTCCTTTATAGAGAACATAATAAGTAGACAAAGCTTGCTGAAATCAAAGGAACAGCAAATCAAAAAGTTAGCATAGTGCATGAAAACAAATCATATATTAAAAACATTATTTTCCTTTTATTTGCACGGTCTGTGTAGACTGTAATATACATCAACTTAGAGTAAACTAATGAACTTCTCTTTGAAAAATAAAAACAAATAAATCAATAGAAATCCCTAAACAGAGATTTACACATTAGACCTCTTGTTTATGTGGTGTCATGACTTTCTGACCACCTGCTTGGCCCTACTTGCACAGTCACAATGATGAGAAAACAGCTTTTACTCTATTCATTTGCTTCCATCATTCTGTTTCTCGCACACTTGATCAGATTCCTTGTCTACATTCCTATTTATTGATACTTGGGGCGGGGAGTGCTAATTTTATTATTACAATCATATATAGTGATTTGGTGTTTTAAAGTAAAATATAGACGTATAAAAAGTACACAGCAAACATCATAGATGGAAAAAAGAATAATCACACATCCCCACCCCAAAATCAGTGGTCCATGCTCCCAACTTACTGTTCTTCTTCTTCTTTTCATTCTTTATCCTACATTCTTAACCTTCATTTCTTTTGCAATGCTCTTATATTCAGTAGCCTATACACCAATATCTCTAAAATTCCACTATATTTGGGTGGTAAACTCTGTTTTACAAACATCATTCTCATGGTGCTCTCCTGCAGATTTCTACAGTGCTAGAAGTTAGCATGGCTTCTGTCTAGAACTGAGGACACATAAATAAAAATAAGAATATTTATCATTTCCAAATACCAGTGACATGCATTCTCATGAATGAGAATCAGTTACACTAAACCAGTGTACAAAAAGTGCAATATGCCTATCTGTACATAAAGACTTTTTAAGTATTGTATATTTCAAAATTGCTTAAGCAATTTGAGCCTAAGATCTAAAGCCTTGTTTATCTGTGAAAAAGCAAAAACTCTAGAGTTAAATCATTTGTGTATGTGTTTGTTAATTTGTTTTTCTCTCATAGTTCTCTGTCTGTACTTCCTGTCCGGCAGTTTGTACAGTTTCTGTTTGCTCATGCTCAGTCTTGGCAACAGACTCTGCCTCTGCAGAGTTCTGAACAACACTCTCAACCTTAGCGTTAGGTTTCTTAGAAATAGGTGGAGGAACTTTGTTAGCAGTTTTGTGTGAGTCATTACACTTGGCTGAATCGGAAACAGATGCTAACTCTGCCACCAGAGTCTTCCTCAGGTCAGCCTGAACCTCTAAGGATGACGGTGTCTCTATTACGACCTTCTTTGGGCTCTTAGAGAAGATGAAGCTGGCTGTAGATGCAGGGGAGTTGGGTACAGTGGTGCCATCAGTCATGACTGGGAGAGGGGAGCGCTGACCAAAGAGCTTGGCTTGCTTGTCTTTTGAAGACATATTGGCAGCCTTCAAACGAATAGCATCCTGGAGACGCATGGAGGGGTTAGCGGGCAAAGACACTACGGGAGGCATGGAAGAGACAGTGGGCGTTGGTGTTTGGGGTTTAGGCTGCTCACCCTCCAGCTTAGAGGGTATTTCAATGGTGCTTGATTGCTTCTTTGGATTTTGCGGAGGCTTGTTGAGTTCTTGTGCCTGAAGTTGAGTCTTTGGCTCACTTATTGATTGGTCCTTTTGTCCCATTGTGTTCGGCAGGGTAGCAGGGACAGGTGCTGTAACTTGGATTTGTTCCTTGAGTGTTTGAGGTTTGAGTTCTGGTTCAGAACAGGGTTGTTTAGTTGCTGGTTCAGTAGGAGCTGAAGTGTTACTTGGTTCGGTGATTGGACTTACAGCTGATGAGAATGCTGGTTCATGTCTTGTGTTTTGGGTTTTTTGAACAATGTTATTTGATTTAGTCTTTAGTTCAGTTGACTCTTTCTGAGTATTTGATACAGTGGTTGTGTTTGTGTGCACGTTGACAGATTCGGATTTTGGCTCTGTGCCAGACAGAGCTTCCAAATCAGGGGGCAGTGATGTCATAATCAAAGACCGTCTAATTGGTTTTGGTGGCACCTCTTGATTGACACCTGATTTTGTTTTGGGTTGTGATGGTTTATCGAGATCTACAGCCTGACTCTGATTGGACTTTATCGACCTGAGACGAACCATCTGTAAGAGAGACTGGGTGACCACTGGACTGGAGGTCTCCTCTTTGGCCGGAGAGGGACTGCTTGTCTGTTTCTCTGTTTCTGTTGTCTCTAGTCTGTCCTCCATTTTTACATCAGTAGGTAGTGGAGGAGGAAGAGGAACAGTGACTTGTTGAGATCTTACATCAGTGGGTAGTGGAGGAGGAGGTGGAGTAACGTTGATTTGTTGAAAAGTTGCAGATAATGTTACTAACACATTGGGTATTGAAGATTGGGATTCTTGCAGAGGGGGTGGGATTTTCTGTGGTTCAGAAGGTGGTGTTGGTGGAGGTGGAACTTGTGGTGGTGGTGGTGGTGGTGGAACATCTGGTGGTGGTGCAGGTGGAACTTCTTGTGGTGGTGGAGGTGGAATTTCTTGTGGTGGTGGTGGTGGAACATCTGGTGGTGGAGGTGGAACTTGTGGTGGTGGAGGTGGAATTTCTTGTGGTGGTGGTGGTGGTGGAACATCTGGTGGTGGAGGTGGAACTTGTGGTGGTGGAGGTGGAATTTCTTGTGGTGGTGGTGGTGGAACATCTGATGGTAATTGAGGCATTGTAAGTATAGACCGTGGTGAAAATGGTGGGGGTGGCGGAGGGAAGTCGGTATCATTTGGCACAGCGACAGGAGTTGCAGAAGCAGTGCCTACTGGAGGCGCCGGAGGAGGAAACAGAGGAGGTGGAGGGATCCAAGAAGTCAAGTCCTTTATAGCTTTGGCAGCTAGCGTAGGAGCTGAAGGAACAAAGTTTGGAGGGGAAGGAGGAGTTTTGGCTTGTCTGATGTTTGGCATTGGTGGGAAATGTTCTGGGGGAGGTGATGGAGATGGGGTGACACTGGCGGCAGGTGCTAAGGATTCAAGTTTGGCTTTTAGCTCCACTGCCTGCAACACTGATGCTGGGTTACCATTTGATGAGGTCATGTCTGGTTCATCCACAACTTTAAGACCTCTCTT
Organism: Abramis brama; assembly: GCF_963993115.1. Taxonomy (NCBI): domain Eukaryota; kingdom Metazoa; phylum Chordata; class Actinopteri; order Cypriniformes; family Leuciscidae; genus Abramis; species Abramis brama. The sequence continues at coordinate 20,316,730 of NC_139981.1, forward strand.
TTTTGCCCAGCTTGCATAGTTAACAGGGCCAGGCCCACACAGCAGTTCGAAAGTATGCTGGTTGTGAGCCCAGGTCTCTGGAGGAGGAGCTGGGGGAGCCAGTACTTTGGGATGGTTAGGAATGTCAAACAGAGACCAAAGAGCCATTACAGCTGGGGAAGAATTGTTACCATTAATTAAACTTGCAGACCGAAAGATGTTCTTCAGTTCAGCATGCTTACTGGTGCCATTAGTGTATGAATGGGGTGCGCCATTGGAAGACATTTGAAGATTATTTCTGTATGTCTTTAGCTCAGCTGGCGTGGTTTTCTTGTCTGTGCTGACTGGCTGGATCTCCTTTGATGGGACAGTTGTGAGTCCATTATAGGGAAATAAGCCTCTCTTAGGGTTTAACTCATGAGTGGTCACATTCATTCCAGATACAGTGGGGCATGGTGATCCATCTGGAATGCTGACATCAGACAAGTAGTATGGATTTTTAGATATCTTCCTGTTCTGTTTCCCGTGTAAGGAGTGTGACCTGTTGGGAGGAGCTGGAGGTATCTTGCTCCGTTTCATCACTGATAAGTTACGCGTGAAAGCATCAGCAGATCCTGTTTTTCTGCTGTCCTCCTCTTCTGTAGAATCCCCATTCCCATGAGCAGTTCTTAACGGAGCATGGGAACCATGGTTGTTCAGCTTGACTGGTCTAGCCGTGTTCTCAACCTGACTTCCCCTGCTGGCCACACGGGGAGTGCTACTGCTGGAGATGGTGGAGGAATCAGATACTAGTGTCTCTGATGATCCTGAGCTGCTCCACCCAGAATAGTTTGAGCGGGTTGAGTAATAATTTGAAGAGGCTCTGGAGGATGGACGGGTGGAGGAATAATTTGAAGAGGCTCTGGAGGATGGACGGGTGGACGCTGGGCTGGCTGACACTAGGCTGCTCTTGCTGACGGTCCGGACACTGCTGCGACTTCGGTTGCGACTGAGTTCCACAACATCCACAGATGGTGGAAGTACAGCATTTGGAATGATTTTAGACATGTATGTGGCCTGAGGTGAGACAGACATGACTGCACCGGTTGGGTTCTCTGTCCAAGGAACAGCTAGAGTGCCTGCTCCGGACTTTTCTGGATCTACAGAATGATTTACGGACCTTTGGATTATGTCATCTTTGGGTATAGCCAGTGTGGGAACCTCTGTGTTGTGTTTCTTAACTGTGTGCAGATTCTCTTTGCCCTGTAGATGGTCTTGTACACTAGCAGAAGCACCATCCACAGTGGAAAATATGGCGGGTATTATCATGTCTCCATTGGACAGCTGGCCATCAAGAGGATTGGTGGTGATCCATTCTGCCCTGTCCAACCCTTCAGATACGACATATTCAAAAATAAAATAAGTAAAAATAACATGTTTTCCACTAAATAACTTAAAGACATGCTGTACAATACAGAAGACTGCAGTGAAACATACCCAGTTCTCTCTGGATGTGTCGAGGAATTCCTACAACAGTTCTCAAGTGTTTCCTACGAGACTTCTTCTCTGCAGTCTTATCCGGCTTCAAAGGTCTAAATGTTGAGGCTGGAAAAAGGAAATAGAAAACAATGTTGCTGTGACATTGCATATTTTATATGAATTCATAAAGCACTTTATGAGGACACCAGGCCATAGTCTTCTTATGGCAAAAATGGATATGACTGATAATGTGTTCATGTGTGAATGTGTCACCTTGGCGTTTGAGTCCTGAACGTGTTGATCGTGAGGACATGGAGGAGCACATCGAAACAGAATCAGCAGCTGTGCTCTCAGATTCAAAGCCTCTCAGTTCACTGAAGGCCATGCTGCTTTCAGTCTGAGCTGTTACTGTTGACTAAAGTAAGCAGCATGGTTAACCCTCTAAAATTAAAATTGTCAATCAGCAATTTAAAAGTATAGAACAGTTGAGGTACACAAGCATCAAGCAGGCTGTCACTCTAATGGGAACATAATTAAAAGCAATCGTAATGAACTGAGGGCAGACTGATGCATGGAGGAACACTTACAATCATACTTTGGTCATCAGGGTAGTCCGTCCCATTCCTATCATCTGGAACATAAAACATTATCTCTTAACCCAATTAAATGAACTGCTGTATGCTGCATGTATTTAGTGCAGAGTAAAAGGAAGTCTATTAAGACTCGGAGTTTAGGAGTTAGGAGTTTGATTTTTCTTACCCTCCTGCTGCTGTTTTAGGCCCTGCTGGGCCTCTGTGTGCAGGTCTAATACATATTTAGGCCGATCACCCTCCACAAAAACATTTTCTTGGAACTTCTGAAGAGAAACAGCACCCACAACAACCTCTTTAGAGCCTGCAGAGAGAGAAACAGAAAGTAATACATTTAATATCTAAAATATATGCAGGTGACAGAAAAATACACTGTTATAAAGACAGAATAGAATGTTTCAAATCTACATGGCTTTGATGTTTTAAAAGTAGATATACCCACACAAACAATTGCATGCTAGCAAATAATATAGTGACTTATCATTTGTTTCTGACCTTGGGTAGCTCAGTTTCAGAAACAACTAAAGCTAATGCAAAGTCAGTTATCTCATTCACCTAACCAGGGTTTCTCCTGTGTTTTAGTGCGGCATCCAATTGTGACACTTTAGAGACTGACTGTCCTGTAATATGACAATTACACACTGTGCAAAGACCATGCTTAAATTATCCATGTGGCCTGATTTCACCCTGCTAATTCACTCATTATTTCTTGGGTCTTCGGGAGCATTTTTTCCACAGTTTTCAAACTATTTCTATTCATTGCATCTCAATCAGCAAGTTGTTTGTAATTCACTGCACTGTGATGACCAAACAATTATTCACAATGCAAAAAGTTGATTAAAAAAAACACTCTGAAGAACAAACTTTTAAAACAGTTAAAAACAGAATACTGTTCACAACACATCATTCACCCTTTACATGTAAACATGACATTGCATGTTTACATTAATTATACTGCATACTGAAAAGTAGACATGGATTATGTACATGGGCATAATACAGACAGCTTAAAGACTTTTCAGTCAAATTTGACAAAATCTTTAAAAAACAACTAAACAAAAAAACTACCTTTTGATTTAAAGAAGGAGAGAAAATAACTGTCATTTTGATTCAGCTAAAGCACCATGTCTGAATTACCACCGGAGTTTAAAGTGATTACCGGTACATCCTTAGTCTCTGCTAAAGAGGGCGCCAGCACACACAAATTTTAGAGTGAAGAGCTTCACTTAACTTCAACTAACACACAGTATTTGGAGAGTTTTGGCAATCCTAATACAGATAAATACCCCATAACACATGTATAGGCTAAAATATGGTATAAAAATTATGCCTGGATTTCAAGATTAAACCAAGGTAGCGCAGGGCAAAAGGTAGACCAAGAGTGTAACTGCATTAAAAAAAAAAAGATATGAAGAACCTTTAGGTAGGTTATGGATTATTTATGGTTTCTTGAGGTTTTAGGTTATAAACAAAGCTTTCACTGAATATGAAGATGAAGCCTGTGCCATACCACCAATACTAATTACCTATGGTATTTGCCTTACGATTTCGGGTTTAATTAAGAAAATAAAAATAAATGATACACTTTGAGTAGATATGAGCAATGTGACAAGCTTTGAATAAAGTGCCTTATTCATATGTAGTACATTTATGATGCTTTTATAGTTCTTTTTTTGTCCACATTGTGTATAACATTTTGTGTTTCATGGAAGAAAAAAAAAAATACAAGAGGTGAGTAAAGGACGGAATTTCCTTTTCTGGATGAACTGTTCCTTTAAGACAGCTGTTCAACTTGTTAATTTTCTCAACACTAGATGGAGTATCAGAATAAGAAAAAAAATTGTGAGGTCACACAGGTATGCTTAAGGAGAACAAAACCTGTTGCTCAACCTGGAGAACAAATACAGATTTCCCAACAAATATCAAAGTAGTATATCAACAAATATCAATTTAAAAAAAAAAAAAAATCCTTGTATGGTTAAGTAACAGATCTACATTTAATACATAGTCTGGCCCTTCACACATTACCCTTTAATATTGCACTTGAATTATTTAATTTCTAGTTGGTCAGCGAGGACTGTAGTGAGAATGAGGAAACCCAACCTCAGTCCAACTCAAACCAGGTCAGACATGTCATCATCCTACAGCCCAGAGAGACCCGCCCACTCATACATCACATGACTGGCCTTCCTCATCCAACTTCATTAATCATCGTAAGAGAAGACGACCAGTAAGATCTGCAATCATATTTTAAATGAAGCAGCATCAGAACAAAGAAATTTTGTTCTTTAAATTTATTAAACTTTCACCGCTTTTTTCAACTGGGAATAAATTTAAATTAAAATCTGCTAGAAAAAGGAAAGAAAGTGAAACCTTTCTTGTCGTTGAGATTTCTGAGCATTAGTAGAGTATTTCTGTATGTCTCACTCTGCTGCGTCTTTAGATGCAGACAGCCAAACCACAGATAAAATGTTCCTGCAATGGTTTTGGAACATTTAAAATAGTTGGACAACCACAGAGCTCATCTCTCAGCCCTGAGAAAGATAACATGCTGTGTATTATAGTCAAGAGAGACTGCATTCTTAGGCATGATGCTAATACCTAATGTCCTCTTGTAGCTTATTGCTTTTATAAAAATGACCACATCAGCAATACGATAAAGACATCAATGTTAAATTTTAATAACAGGAATCATATAATAAGTCCTTCTCCAGTCCAGAAAGACAAGTTTAGACCAAAACATTAACGTTCCATGACCACCCGCATGTCAGGTGTGCATTTATCAACATTTTACATCTTTGAACGTGGCTTATCCATTCAGAATTTAAAGTTATTTGTTTTATAAAAAAGTGACATGAATCCAATATGAAATGCTCTAATCTAATGGTAAATACTCTTTCTGGGTGTTTGTGTGTGCATAGAGTATTGTGTTGATTGCCAAAGGTTATATAATCTGTACCGTGACCTAAATTGTTGTTGAATGCATTCTCAGAAGTTCAAAAGACGTTCTGAAAACTTGATAACCTTCTGAGAAAACAAAATAAAAGCACAGAGTAAGAAAGACTCGTACATGCCTGGACCTGTTGAGGGCAGATTTCAGAACAGCTGCAATGAGTCTTGATTGGGATAAAACTCACACAGAGACACAGTTTTAACTTCGGTTTTAATTGAACTAAACCTCATGTTTCATGGTGGTTGCGCCTTTCTATCAAAACCCGTCAATGACTCAAAAACAAAGAAACAGAAAAACATCAGTTTATCTCAGTTCTGCGAATGAAACCTTGACTATGTCACTCGAGAGACTTTATTCAGGTGCCTGATGCTGCCGTCTTTCAGAATAGATTTAATAAAGGTTATTAAATGTATAGTAATCAGTAAAGTCAAGCCAAAGGTGAAAAGACAAGAAGCGAGGAAGAAAGCGGAACACAATGTGCTAGAATGAATGATAGATTAGCAATGTAAACAGGCACAGTTCAGTTCTCATCACTGGCAGCTGGATCCCACAGGCAATGTGTGTGCTGGCAGGAGCTCAGGATTGCCCTGCCCTGACAATGCCTTCTGTGTTTTTGGACAGCAGGGGGCAGCATTTTGGGACTGTTTTCATGCCATTCCTATAGAGTGGTGCAGGTATGATGTCACTTTGTAGGCCAACTGGCAGGTCGCATCACGCTGGTTCCCTCAACAAAAACCCAAAAGGATTTTCCCATAGGCTTTTGGATTATCGCTAAAAACAAACTCTGTGATCAACAAAAGTTTATGATACTTGCATGTTTTATCCATCAAGATAATTATCACAGAAGAACACAACTTTTATGAATTTTGAAGCCTAAATGCAGTGGCCAGATGTAAAAAGCTAAAGGTAGGCTATAACGAACTACACCACGGTCCCACGCCACTTCCGACAACTCTCTTTTAGTTTTTATCTAAAAACTAGAGCCCGACCGATATGGATTTTTGGTCGCCGATGCCGATACCGATAAAAAAAAGCCAGATACTGATATATCGGCCGATATTATTTATGTGTATATTATAATACAGTAGCAATATTATTTATGTGTATTATAGTACAGTAAGTTTGGACACACTTTCCAATTGGTGTGTACAAACTTTTGATGGGTACTGTATATAGAATACACAGTATAAACAGAATAAATATATAAACGTTTTGCAATGATCACTCAAATGTGGTGATCAAACACTTGTGTGACAAAGATATGTAATGGAGGCAGGGTGAATGATAGAATGAGAATTTGAGCTGTAACCAAACTAGTTTGCATTGCATTTTATATTATATTATATTCTAAATACTGTTACATAATCTTCACTAACGACTTTGTCTTTTAATTTAGTCACGTTATTTAAAACATAACTTGTATCAATAAATATATAAAAAGTGTCACTGATAAAACCTTATCTTCTATTTTTAATCTTAATTTCTTTTTAATCTAAATTTTAGTAAAGTAAAATGAATAATATCATAATGAAAACGTTTATAATTACATATGTACAGTAGTTTTATACTATTTTAAATAAGTAGTAAGCAAAATGTACTAAACATGAAACTAGGCTACTCTTAATGCAAAATGGCCCTATATAAAGTGTTATAATTACATGAATTATTGGAATATTGCTTGATGTTGTAATGTAGCAGAATGAGCTTTAACACTGTGTCTACACCGGACACGGCCGTTATTTTTTTGCCACTTTTGCCAGTTCTTTGTGACAGCTTTTAGGTGCTTTATTGGCAGCGTCATCCTTACATAAATCACTGCACGCTGCATTTTTTTAAATATTAATTTATCGGCCATTATAAATGCCGATACCGATAGTTAGGAAAATGCCTAATATCGGCCGATAATATCGGCCCGCCGATATATCGGTCGGGCTCTACTAAAAACATTCAACAAGTTTGAGTTCGAAAAGTTTGTAAGAGCACAATTATAACCATAACGATGCTGTAAAAGAAGACTGAGTTTTTCCTGTTTGGTGTGATGGCGTTTAATGTCCTCGACAGCCTCTGTAGTCCCATTTAGCCACTTGTTAGCAACCGCCTTTTTCAAGACACGTAACAGCTTAAAGAAAATCACGAGTCGGGTAATATTTATGTGTTTTATGTCATAGAATAAATCGTGAAGTGTCTTGAGCTTGTGTTCACCGCAGACCTTATTTCAGGCATTTAACCAAAAACCATTAAAAAAACCCATTGACTTCAGGGCGATGGAACCGGAAGTGCTAAAATGCTAACTCGCTTTGGTGTTTTGGCTTACAAAGTGATGTCATACTGCACCACTCTATAAAGACTACTGTTTTCAATGTATAAAGTCACCAGTTTTATTTAAGCCTGTTTCTCACAACAGTGTAATAGCAACAGCAGGTGCACAATGAGCTTTCATATAATCATTTTATAAATTATATAATTGTTAACAAGGGCTGGAAGTGAAAAACGCCTTATATTCAGATGTGCATAATTCATGACCAGCACCACTTCCTCTTGTACCACTGATTGAAGACTTTACCTTCCAGAATCTGGCAGTAAGTTTTGAGAGTTCATTTTAAGTCAATTTCCTACCCTGAAAGGACCGTCTTGCTCATTGTTAGTAGCAGCTCACAGCACGCTGCTGTTGTCTGACTTGAACTGGTGCTGATGGTACCTCAAGAGTCATTCTCAACCAAAAGAGGCACTTCCGGTTCAAAAAAGTAAAAAAGCCTTTATTCAAACCATGGCTCACTCTAGAAACATTAAAAATGACTAAAACACTGCACACTGATGCATTTCGGCTTTTCAGCATTCCTCAGAGTGTCAAAAATAAGTCACAGGTGTAAATGTAATTAGTTAGCAGTAGCAATGGGAGAAACTAAGGCTGAATCCAAAATCGGCCCCTAAACTCTCAATCACCATTCCTATACGTTAATACGGTTCACTTTAAGGAGTAAATGAAAACGAGCGAGTGAATTCGGACAGCCGTTGAGCGTACAAGGGCTGTACACTCATTATTGCAGTGCAATGTGGGATTGAATGAGTGCATTCAATAAGGTCCACTATGGTTTCCGACACCACTACAAATGGCGGTCCTCTCAAATAACGCCCTATTTGAGAGTATAGGGGCGATTTCGAATTCAGCCCAAAAGGACCATTCAGAGTCTTTCTCAACCTATCCGTCACTCTCAATCGGTCAAATCTTTATTTATTTTTTATTTATTTTTTTTAAATCAGTCTTCCTGTATTTCACAACACTTCAGCTTCTGATTCATGTGGGGGTCATGTTTCAGGAAGATTCCTTGCCTTATCAAAGTCTCTGAGAACCTGTACTTCAGGAGACTCCAGGTAGTGTGCAGTTCTGTAAAATTGAAAGGTGAAGGTGAAGAATTAAGTGTAAAACTACCAGAAAATTAAAAGTTTAAAGTCTTTTCTACTCAGCCTGGTTATTTTTTGTATGTGACCCTGCTACCCAATGAGCTTATAATATAGCAGTTGTCCATGAGGGGCTGCCACATTACTTTCATTTTGTGTTTGTTTATTTTGATATTAAAGTTTCATTGAACGTTCACCGGTTCCCACCTCCTTCTTCCCTGAACACAAACCTTGTTACATGTATGTATGTATGTATGCATGTATGTTTTATATATATATATATATATATATATATATATATATATATATATATATATATATATATATATATATATATATATATATATATAAAAATGATTTTATGATTTATTTAGCTGGAAATAAACTTTAGAAATCTTTTCTTCAGCAATTTATGCATTATTATAAATTAATTAAATAAAATTGCTTAAATATAAATTATTATAAGTGTTTTATAAACTTCAGAAATCTTATCTTAAGCAATGTTATCTAAAAAAAAAAAAAAAGATTTAATAGAGCTATCTGTATTGGCATCAATACCTGGGCTATTGGCTTTAACAGTGCCAAAAGAAAAGAAACAAGAGGTATTGCCCATCAGTTACTGATTAAATGCTGATTGTGAGTGTGACAGAACATAAAGTAATTTCTGATTTAACACATTGAGTAATTTCTTTGATAATTACTGTAAATTATAAATGGTTAGCAGAAATTGGACATTGAAAACCAACTTGAATGATATGAAATCTAATTTACAAAGGGAGGAGGGCTCACATTTGCACCCAAATGTTAAATAACTTTACTCCAAACGTAACTTTACTCAGAACTCAAACTCCAAAGTGTAGGCTATAAACTGCTTCAATATAGTCTGTATACAATCACTTACTGAACGGAAAGCGTTGTTTGTGTTGTCTCTGACCTGTACTAACTCGCATCAAGCCTGACAGACATCTTTTATCAAACAATGGGTGACTCACTGACTCCATATTTTGTGTTGCTTCATAAAAGCCTGCAGTATATTGCAAAATATTGTTTCACTAAATATGCTTAGTGCAGTTTCTGCTGCGTTTAGTGTGCGTTCTTACATGCAGAGCTGCTTCTGCTTGTTGCAGTGCCACTGCTTAAACATGCAGATTGAATGCTGTAACCTGTTAACACAAGAAATGCAATGAAAACATGCTGCTGCAGACCGGAGATGTATGAAACAGGCCTTAAACTTAATCTGCCTTGGAAAACTGTCCATTTGTCCCAGAGGCATTATCCATTCAAAATGCAGGTAAAGGTTAACTGAGGCAAACATTACTCATCTAAAGCCGATACAAAAGTCTTTGAAAGGTAAGTTGATTGATTACAGGTTTATCATACATGCACACAATCTGTGTTTCGATTTTGGATGATTTTAGGAAAGAGGTAAGAAAGGCCTCTGCCTGCCACACCTATATCACATAACCGTAACATAATATTTGCTAATTCGGCAGTTAAACCCAGCAGAGGTACAATTGCTACATAAATCGATCAATAATATAAGATTTCTTAAAATCTTACAGCTCCTACAGCTGGTATCACACAAAGCTACAGACATGCATTTAAAGCCATCCATGTAGTCAATCCCTTTAATTGGATGTGTCCATCTTTAAAGCAACATTAATTTAAGAATGTTTTCACACTAGTTTTGAATGCTTGGTGCAAACTAGAGTTTAATTCCCAGTGGTCATAATGCTTTGGGTCACTTGCCGGATGCAAATTATCATTCTAATTTTCAAATTTCTTCTTTCAGTTTTGCCCTAAATCAAGTTCTAACAGGTAGCCTACCACTGCAGTGTAAGCGCACAAAATTGAGAACAGATAACCAATCTATACAATTTAAAAAAATTAATATCAAGCATCGCGTTAGTTCAGGCAGGCCATGTCAGCCAAGCTCGCATCAGCTAATAGCCAGCTGTTCCTGACGTGTTCCAATCCAGTGTCGACATCTATCACAGCGGCACATATAAACTCCCATTCCTTCAGCATTTCCTCCATAGCATCGCTGCTCGCATTTAAACTCCCTCCTCCAACCCCAACTCCACCCAACCGAAGCTTTAGTCATTCTGACTATTTTGTTTTTCCCATACAGTTCAATACATTGCAAGCTTTTCGATCATGTATTTGTATTTTCACAACTCATGTAATTGAGAATTGTAATTATGTATGCATATACAGGTTCTGTTCTGTACCCCAGGGGGGTTTGACTTGCTGCTCTCCCCGCTCTGTCCAGGCATAGCAGGAGTTTTGCCCAGAACAGAACCAAACCGCTAACACTAACTGTATGCTATAATTGTAATAAATTGATATACTTGGCGAAGTGGTCCTGACTGAATTTCAGTCCAATTTAGAGTCATATCAGACGCTCAGTCAAAATTCCTCTGGGGAGTAGCATACTTGAAACCCCCCTGATACAGAAAAATCTTTACTATAAAACAGGCAAGCTGAAACAGATATGAAATCAACACTTTACAACCTATGGCTTGAAGGGGCTACACACACATACCAAGCTAAATATGGATGTTGGACGTTATCTAAAAAGGTTATGGCTTTAGAAAAATTTGGAGGCAATGAATAATATTAAAAGTCAGCCTGAATCAGTCTAGCTGTAGCACAGAGCTGAGTTCTGTTCACAGGACTATGAAACAGAGAAAGAGCCGAGCAGAGAACCAGTTACCCAACTTTACACCTGTTCATTGTGTCAGAATCTCCAGGGCAAAGCTCAGGAAGGCAAGGAATTCTGCACAAACACGCCCACGCTTAACAATAAACAACACGCACATAAGCTTTGTCTGTATTCATCTCTCAAACCTTCCCTTATGTTAGAAATGGTGTTAAGAAATGCCAGTCATTCCTCATGATGAGTTGAAAAGGAAAGTCAGAAGAAAGATGAGGATTGTGGGTAACCCCTGGCAAGCATGTCACTTCCATCAGTAGAAGTCAAAAAACTTTGGAAAGAGCTGTATGTGTGTGTGTGCACGAGTGTGTGTAGGTGTGTGTCAGCGGAACGTTTCATGGGAAACAAGTTTAAAGTAACAGCTCTTTGTTCAGACTGAAGCGGCAACATCCCACAGGAAGTTTTGACGTTGCAAGGTCTAGGATACAGGATGCAAAACACAATATTATGAGTGTGTTCACAGTAGCTGTGACCCTCTTATTAGCAGTGCTTGCTAAAGTAAGCATTACTATTACTATTGCTCATACTTGGGGTATGAACAAACCCTTAGCTCCAAATATTAAACATTGCTGTATAACTTGTGCTGGTTTTTGGGGCCCTCGGCTACATAATGAAAACTGGCCTCATAGGTACAAACCTTTTCATAGCATAAAACATTTAAAGAACCACTAAAATATGATGTGGTTTCTTTCCTCTTTCTTCTTTCTGCAGTTGTTACCTGATCTGGCCAATAAAAATGACTTCTGCGAGTGTAAGCCAATGGAGTCTGGTTAATCCAGTCAAATTTACAACAAATTTATGTGCGCTACGCAAATAAATCTCTTGTAAATTTGACCGGATCAACACGTGTATGCACGTGTTGTAAATTAGGCAGAGATTTTTCGTAAGAAGTTCTCCTGTGCATACGCAATTATTAGTGAATAAGACCCAATGATTTTATAACAATTATCAGCTTAGCCATCACAGGAACAAATTACATTTTAAAATATATTTTAAATTACAATAATATTTCACAATGTATAATGTACTGTACTTTAGATCAAATAAATGCAACCTTGGTGAGCATAAGAGACTTTAAAAAAAAAACAATTTAAAAAAATCTTACTAACCGCAAACATTTGAACCATAGCGTTTTTTTTATAATAGTAATCATAAAAATATTTTAATGCATGTTTTCCCTTTTGTATTCTAATGATTATTTAGTTACTGTGTCAAGCAGAAATAAACAATTACGAAAAAAATGACACAAGACACAAAGTTGAGCTAATCAATTTACCCAGACAAACTAATCTAATCAGTTCACTTACTGAGGCTGAACGTCATCGCCATATCAGAAGGGAGCAACACTAGATAACCTTGTCAAGTAAACACACTGTAAAGATTTTGTGTTTTTAAAGTAACACATTCTTAAAATCAACACAGGGTCATTCACCAGAACCCAGAATAATCAAATCACAGATGATAAAACACATAGATAGCATTTTAAAGCATCAACTTTGCACTACCAATACAAAACAAGGCAGCCGTCTGCATCAGTCCTTCATGGAGAAGGCAATCCCATAATCCACTGCGACAAGCTCAGCGAAACAGTTCCCAATATGGTTAAAACAAACAAAATGTTGACATTTCATTCAATACTGAAAAGTATTAATAAATCTTTGCGTTATTAAAATACACAAATATTGGCTGAAGTAATCAGTTTTAGAGTACTGTGCCATTAGATTAGAAAAATGCCACAATAAACCTTATTGAAATCAACTGTGAGTCACGTTCTCCAATGCGTAATGCTATTTGCTTAATGATGGTCTGCATGCTGCATATTTAATTTCAGCCTAATAAGGGCGAGTGTGAAGGGTTTAAATAATCTATGGGCTTTTTTGTACCGTCTTCAGCAGCAGGCAGTGACCACACCCTCTGGAGAATCACATAACAGCGGTTTATTTTTGGTGGTTATGCACCATATCGATCATTAACCTGCAGTCTGTTCTGTCAGCCCGGCGAGCATGTGTGTGTCTGAGTGGATTCATGCTTCAAAAAATGGGTGGGGTTGAGGTGTGTTCTCACAAAGTTCTCCCTGCCATTACAGCCCATGTGGAACCTTCACATTCATCCACTGCTCAGCTCACAAAGAAAAGCACATACACAAAAAAAACCACATAAGACAATTCACATGCATCCAATTCTTGTTCTGATCCCAAGCTAAACCACAAAATGTACTGCATACTTTTAAATAAACATTCGAGACTTGTACACACAAAGCAAGCACTTAAATTGACCTCAAGTAGAGGTCAAATTTTATCTTCCTGGCATGTTGAAATTTCTGCTCGGAAAATTCATGACTTTGCGATAATCATAAGGCAAACGTTTACCAGTCTCAGTCTCGGCACACATACACACAATAATGCATAGGTATTAGAGAAATATCTCAAGATGGTTTAGGGTAATTTAATGCGTCAACATTCCCTGGTCCAACAAACAAGGAATAAACCACTGCTCATTGCTGTGTTATAATTTGTACCAGTATTAAAACCAAAACTGTCGGAGAACGCTGAAAACCAGTTACCCAAACTAATGACTTCTTCTAGATCGTAACAGGATTACTCTACTAATTACACTGTCTGAACAGAAATTACTGAATGTCTGAACACATTACCCACAAATGAAAACACATACCCACCATTTACTAGTTGGGCAAGGACAGATAAAGGCCTGGTTTCACAGACAGGGCTTAGATTAAGCCAGGATTAGGCCTTAGTTCAATTAGGATATTTAAGTACCTTTTATAAACATGCCTTAGAAAAAAATATTACTGGTGTGCATCTTGAGACAAAACAATGGAACTGACATATTTTAAGATATATCAGTGCAAGTTGCTTTCAGTTAAAACAGCTCAAACATGTATTTTAGGCTTAAGCTTTGTCTGTGAAACCGGAGGAAAGTGTTTTAAGATCAAATACATTTAAACACTTTAAATACAAACCTAACTGAATCCCTAACTTTTAGTTAGTGCAGTAGTTTGGTTAGATTAGTTGCATGTTGCAATATCAAATGCTTAAAAACCAGGACATAACTTACATTTTACAGCAATATTCTTATTTGCGAATGTCACAAATTCAAAGTATTTTTATATGGCAAAACAGCTTGTCCTAACAGCCTAGAGAGCGATTAAAGCTATGCCATTAAACAGCAATTACTTCACAGAGAAAACAAGCATGTGTTGACCAAATGAATTGAAGTATGAATAAATCCAGTGGAGTAAAATAATGCTTGTTTTTGCACATTAAAGCTAAAGTGTGTTATTTTTCAAGATTAAAATACCTTCTAGCTCAGTTTAATGTGCAGAGTGAACAAAATTGGAGAAACTTGTCGGTTAAAGTGTTGGTCTGGTACATTTGATAATTTACTGATTTTGGACTAATCTTGGAAACACTTCCTGTAGCTCACAATAGAGCATGGCACTAGCAACGGCAAGGTCATGTGTTCGATTTCCAGGAATGAACTGATAAAACGTATACTTGAATGCAATGCAAGTCGAAGTTTGAATAAAAGTGCATATGTACGTTTATAGATGGGTTTATTCATTCTGATGTTGTTGCTGGATTTTCTAAATTGATTTCCCAACTTTCATTACCCAAGCTGCATTTCTCCTTTTTCTTTAACTTCCCTGAGTTTAATCTGCTTACAGAACCAGTTTTATGTTATGATTGATGTGAAATTAGTTTCATATATGGTTAATACGAACACAAAAGTCTTCCAATGATTTCCAAGAAAGAAAAACGAAACAAGCCCAACAGTAAACAAAAACCCATACACTATCTGATTCTGAAGAACTTAAGGAAGGAAACACTGTTGTTAGGAGTACATGGTGGTAAAGTGTTACCTGTTTTAAGTGTAGATTGTGGTAGTTCTACAGGTGATCCAGCGGCGAGCAGGTCTCCACGTATCTCTGTAGTGTGTCGGCGGGATTTCCTGCGCTGGCTCTTCAACCACCTGAACGCACGGGTGAAGGATCCTATCCGTCTCCTGCCCCGTTTACCTCTGCCCCCCTGCCGTTCCTCAATGAACACCTGCAGCAAATCTGAGGGAATCAGGTCCCCCACGGAGTCACTGCCAGAAGACATCGTGCAGCCTGCCACAAACACACAAATAATAATGATTCACATTGTTTTGTAAAACTTGTTTTCTCAGGTTTTTAAATTACCTGGACACTAGACCAACCCCTAAATTGAACTGCTTACTCATTCATGTTTAACCACAGAGTGAATTTCACATAGAGCACTACATAGAGAAGGAGTGAATGAAACATTATTTCACACAATATATATGTATAGTGAGCAAAAGTTAAAGAGAAACAAAGACTAGCATTCATGTCCCCCAAAACACATCATATGGTCATCTGTCTTTCCACACATTTTTTATAGATGGTATATAGAAGACACATAAGTATTTCTTCAGAATTCTAAAACACTCAAGTGCTGAATCTCTAAAGGAAAAGCAGAAGAAACAGAAAGGAAAAATAGAATTGACTCATCTACCACTAAACAATCAAACATTCTCCCAGTCTGGCATTGCCGGAAATTCAGCCTTAGACCTCAGTGATGCAGAATGCAGATCTGAGGAATCACCTTATCGCCGTGTTTCGGTTTGTGACATATATTACAGAAGTGATATTTCATTTATATGATGCAGTGACATGACCTCTCAGATTTTTGAGCCAAATTCTAAAAATCTTTTAAACTTAAACTTGTGATGAAACGGAATTAGCGACAAACCTTTTCATCCATACTGTGAAACTGATTATCAAAAAAGAAAAACTGTGTATTAATCAGCTGTTGATTGGATTTGTGATGTGGTCATCATTGCATTCAAAAATGAATGCAATCTTGCAGTCGATTGTAAGAAAGGGACGGGTTTAAGATCACTAAATTAGGTTTTGTTTGTAATTAGTTTCTTTGTTCTTATTGTATTGCTGACTGTTTACTCTGTAGCTGTTTTAAGGACTTTTTACTTACATTAATTAACCTAGCATTAGTTTTTGCTGAAGTAGGCCTAGTGAAATTTCACTGACATTTAAAATTTCTCATATCATGAAATAAGACTTTGATCATATTACCCACAAATAATAGTGTTAAATAATCGTGATTTCAATATTGACCAAAATAATCATGATTAGGATTTTTGCCATAATCAAACAGCCCTACATTGAGCAGATAAAATAGCTATCATTTTGATTTATGTGAGGTTTATCATTTTATTAAACTTTATTTGAACATGTAGCACATGTAACCATGTTTTGTTGTATAAATCACCCAACCAATATTTTTTGTTAGTTTAAAATCAGGCCATCTTTTGTAAATGTTATTATTTTAATAGGTTTATGTTTATTTTTAATTCAATTTATTTAAATTTAAATTTTTATTTTAATAATTTCAGTTTTGACATAAAACTTGGTGAAATTATTTCAGTGTGGGTATGAGTACTTTTTGAACATTTCCAGCACATTTCACAATACTGTAATAATATTGATAACCATGATCATTTTGGTCACTATAATTGTGATTCATGATTTGAAATTTTCATAGTGTTTTATCATTAACAACCCCACAGAACGAAATCATTGGCATCACTTTTTTAGAAGGATTTTTTTCCAGCTGAGGAAGGATAAAAGCATTAACAGCCAATCAGAAATCCACCAGTCTTTAGAGAGCGCGAGCAACTCCTTTTGAACATATCTTGCTTAGGGAACCAATTGAACCGGGACTGATACTTGCGTCCCCTCAAAAAAAAATTAAAATAAAGGTCTAGAACGCAAATGAAAAGTGGAATTCTGTCCTCAGTTTGGAATGAAACTGTTGTGGAATTAGGTGGTCCTTGTATATCAGGGTCTGGTGGTCCTAATGATGTGCAGCATCGCACACCAAAATTGAGATTGAGTCTCATTCCTTAACACCTAGTCACCAGCTCCACCCTTACACACACAGATACTGACACACACCCTTACACAGCACACACAATTCATGATGTGTACAACTTTTAAACAAGGCATTATATCTTGAATAAACACACCCAGCAGATGTATTTACTCAAGGAGGTCATTTTACTCAATTAATAGACGCACAAATAGTGACACAAAGAACAGAACTTCACATGAATGCACAAGGCATAAAGTAAACAGCAACATGAAAATGATGCCGTTTAACATAAACAGCTCATTCAAAGAGAGCGAGCTAGAGCGACATGGATGTTGGAAAAAAGCAAAGCAAAAAAAAAAATGTACATAGACACACTAACACAGTGTAAAAAATTAGGAAACTGGAGCCGATTTCACGTGTGTGAGCGAAACAGAGAGCAAGACATCCTCACGTGGCAGCAGAGCTCTGTTTAGCAGATCAATGGACCAATCAGAGTGCAGCTTTCTGACTCAGTCCATCACCATGGAAATGCACAAAAACAAACAGCAGAACCCACAAGTTTATCCACTCCTCACCGTAATCACATCAGTTTGATCCAGGATCAGAGTTAGAAACACTGACTCACATGTTCTCTGCAAGCTGCACATGATTCATTTGCATTTGGTTACACAATATTAGTTATTAAAATATACATGTTAGGAACTCATTTGCATGACATCACAGGTCTGTTTTGTTTGGATGATCTACCCATGGTTTAATACACACATTCACAAAGCGCGCTTGCAGACAATTACTTCACACACTCCCATACAGAAACTCTCACAGCCCTGAGAAAAATGCACTGCTATTCCGACAGGCGTGTCCATGTGTCATGTGATTCAACAGTTTTAGGGTGGATTCAAATGGTGCACTCAAAACAACACTTTTTTGTGGTATTCCCCCAAAACTGCTTTCTGTATGCTGCATTAAAAAGTATGTGAAAGTGCACATTATGCAGAGAAAAACATTTCAAGCAGTAGTATGCTTGTATGTTATTATCTTTCTCACATGACATCATTAGGTACAAGTTATTATCATAATTTCAGACTGTTGTTTTGCAGTTTTAATCCAATTCAACTCAGTCAAAACAAATAAGTCAAGGCAAATTAATTAAAAGATAACAGTTTACTGTTTGTGTCACACTGGAAATGGAAAGATGAGTGCACTGCATAATTGGATAGATCTGCACTAGTATTTTAGGTGTGCTACGCTGCCATACTACCCTTATAGTATGTATACTGTACACAGATGGCCTACTACATTTGCCAAAATGTGCAGTATACAACGGAGAAAATAGCAAGATGAATCTCACAATTCAATGGAACGATTTGACTTTCATTTCCAGTGTGAAGGGTCGATCAAAAATAATATCAGATGTGACTTTTAACATCTCTTTCTTGACTCATTAGTAGGCTTACATTGTGACATAAAAGTTATTTACAAAATAAACTGTACACTTACTGAAGTCATGTGACAACAATATAAGCTAGCATACTAATGTTGAAACATTTGTGGAAAAATGGCTACCGTTTCATTAAAAAATTTTGCACATTGTAAACGCAAATGTTTGCATATGTAAAATTTGCTAACTATAAATACACTACCGTTCAAAAGTTTGGGGTGAGTTGGATTTTTTAAAAATGAAAAGTCTTCTGCTCACCAAGGCTGCATTTATTTGATCAAAAATACAGTAAAACAGCAATAATATTAAATAATTGTACAATTTAAAATGTTTTCCATTTTAATATATTTTAAAATGTTACATTCCTGTGATGGCAAAGCATCATTAGTCCAGTCTTCAGTGTCACATGATCCTTCAGGAATCATTTTAATATGCTGATTTGTTGCTCAAGAAACATCTATTATTATTATCAATGTGACAGACAGGAACTATAACTACAGACAGAATACTATAATCAGCAGGAATAGTGGGATAGCATGCTATTCCAAACATGGCTACACTCTCTAAGTGTGTGAGGTGTGTTCAAGATATAGAAACCTGGCTTAGCACACCTGCACACACTACAGCAGAGATGATAAGAAGAAGAGGGTGTGTGTGTTCCTGTTGGTTACAGGAAATGGAGGTAAATCTAGAAGATAAAATGCCTGAGGTGTGTTAGCCAGGAAACTGTGGTCACATAAACACACACACACGCATGCAGGTCTGAACCATGCTTGCCTTATTTGCAGTTTGATTCTACTAGTTTTTCATGGCACGGTGCACACCAGGTGGATGGAACACACTGATATTCTTACACACGTACACATCGTGCATAGGGGCTTTCCACTCAAAGAATGAGACATTCACTCATGATTCATGAACAATACATCTTGAATTGGTTACACATAAGACATTACGTGCACAACTATGTGCAGAGTCACAACTGTGTGAGACAGGAGCACTTCTGTCTCTCAAACACAGACTGTGAGAGCACTTTGGAAATGTGTTTTTTTTTTTCTAAGCCCCAAACCGATGAAATGTAGGGTTAAGGAACTGAATTCCTCTGTAAGTGCAGAGGGGAAGTGCTGGGGTCATTGCAGTGCTGCTAGGGAACAGTGAAGGAAAGCGCTGATAGCTGTCATGCTAACTGCACATTATGTCCTTATGGGAGTGTCTGTCTTTCCTCACAGCTACCATTACAGTAACAGTACATTAACACAATAACACCCAACAACACAGAATGACACAAAACACATGAATCTGAGAAGACCACCCGAGGTCTGTTTTTATATCAGATATCCGTGTGACGTGAAATAAATCCAGTGGAGAGAAGTGTATTTTTTTATGATGATGAAATACAATCACTATTTAACTTCCAAACTTTAGAGGTGTGTGCTGACATTCGTATCAGATTTCAGTCTGATTTCATCCTCACAAAAATACACACTCTGACATTTTGATGTGATCTGTGCTATTGTTTAGTGTTGAGTGTGAGTGTGTGTGTGTGTGTGTGTGTGTGTGTGTGTGTGTGTGTGTGTGTGTGTGTGTGTGGTTCTGGGGCTTTGCAGCAGCTTGTTGAGAGCAGGAGTAACATTCCTAAACGACTGATAATTGTATAATTCCTGTGGGTTCCTCCTCTTCTTCCATCATTGTCTTCTTTCTCTCATCCTGTTTTTCCTCAGCCATGTTTAGGTTTTAATGGAGCTGCTTGAGTCTCAACACAAACTGTCCAGTACTGTTTAACTGTATCATCGTTAAATAATCTGAAACTGTCTCACTGTATCATCCTCATATAATCAAGAACTGTCTCACTGCATAATCTTCATATAATCAAGAACTGTCTCACTGTATAATCTTCCAAAAATCCAGAACTGTTTCAATGTATCATCTTCACAAAATTCAGAACTGTCTCACTGTATAATCTTCATATAATCAAGAACTGTCTCACTGCATAATCTTCATATAATCGAGAACTGTCTCACTGTATCATCTTCATGAAATCCAGAACTGTCTCACTGCATCATCTTCATGAAATCCAGAACTGTCTCACTGTATCATCTTCATAAAATCCAGAACTGTCTCACTGCATCATCTTCATGAAATCCAGAACTGTCTCACGGTATCATCTTCATAAAATCCAGAACTGTCTCACTGCATCATCTTCATGAAATCCATAACTGTCTCACTGCATCATCTTCATGACATCCATAACTGTCTCACTGTATCATCTTCATAAAATCGAGAACTGTCTCACTGTATCATCTTCATGAAATCCAGAACTGTCTCACTGTATCATCTTCATGAAATCCAGAACTGTCTCACTGTATCATCTTCATGACATCCATAACTGTCTCACAGTATCATCTTCATGAAATCCATAACTGTCTCACGTATCATCTTCATAAAATCCAAAACTGTCTCACTGTATCATCTTCATGAAATCCATAACTATCTCACTGTATCATCTTTATCTCACTGCATCATCTTCATGAAATCCATAACTGTCTCACGGTATCATCTTCATAAAATCCAGAACTGTCTCACTGCATCATCTTCATGAAATCCATAACTGTCTCACTGTATCATCTTCATCTCACTGTATCATCTTCATGAAATCCAGAACTGTCTCACTGTATCATCTTCATGACATCCATAACTGTCTCACTGTAACATCTTCATAAAATCCAGAACTGTCTCACTGTATCATCTTCATGACATCCATAACTGTCTCACTGTTTCATCTTCATAAAATCCAGAACTGTCTCACTGTATCATCTTCATAAAATCCAGAACTGTCTCACTGTATCATCTTCATGAAATCCATAACTATCTCACTGTATCATCTTCATAAAATCCAGAGTGGTCTCATTGTATCATCTTCATGACATCCATAACTGTCTCACTGTATCATCTTCATGAAATCCAGAACTGTCTCACTGTATCATCTTCATGACATCCAGAACTGTCTCACTGTATCATCTTCATAAAATCCAAAACTGTCTCACTGTATCATCTTCATAAAATCCAGAACTGTCTCACTGTATCATCTTCATCTCACTGTATCATCTTCATGAAATCCAGAACTGTCTCACTGTATCATCTTCATGAAATCCATAACTGTCTCACTGTATCATCTTCATGACATCCATAACTGTCTCACTGTATCATCTTCATAAAATCCAAAACTGTCTCACTGTATCATCTTCATAAAATCCAGAACTGTCTAACTGTATCATCTTCATGACATCCATAACTGTCTCACTGTATCATCTTCATGACATCCATAACTGTCTCACTGTATCATCTTCATAAAATCCAAAACTGTCTCACTGTATCATCTTCATGAAATCCATAACTGTCTCACTGTATCATCTTCATGACATCCATAACTGTCTCACTCTATCATCTTCATGACATCTGTCTCACTGTATCATCTTCATGAAATCCAAAACTGTCTCACTGTATCATCTTCATGAAATCCAGAACTGTCTCACTGTATCATCTTCATAAAATCCACAACTGTCTCACTGCATAATATTCATGAAATCCAAAACTGTCTCACTGTATCATCTTCATAAAACCAGAACTGTCTCACTGTTTCATCTTCATAAAATCCACAACTGTCTCACTGCATAATATTCATGACATCCAGAACTGTCTCACTGTATCATCTTCATGAAATCCAGAACTGTCTCACTGTATCATCTTCATAAAATCCAGAGTGGTCTCATTGTATCTTCATAAAATCCAGAACTGTCTCACTGCATAATATTCATGAAATCCATAACTGTCTCACTGTATCATCTTCATGAAATCCAGAACTGTCTCACTGTATCATCCCACTGTAAATGCCAATCCAGACTCAGAGCTAGTGTTCACACAGCTAACATGTTTAACTGTTGTAGCTTATCCACAATGTGTGCTTGAAATAGACGCTGAACGCAGTCAAACGTGCCATCAGAGAAGCACTAATTAAACGTCTGCTTCGGACACTGATTTCGCCCCACCAAAACAATTTCGACCTGAAAAATGTTCGGTAGATCCCTAATTTTCATAAAATCCAGAACTTTCTCACTGTATCATCTTCATAAATTCCAGACCTGTCTCATGCTGATATAACCCAAACAATTTCACTTTCCTTAAGTCTCATTAAACTATCCTCATACACTAACTGGGAGTGTCTCACAC
The DNA here is from genome assembly GCF_963993115.1 of Abramis brama. Taxonomy (NCBI): domain Eukaryota; kingdom Metazoa; phylum Chordata; class Actinopteri; order Cypriniformes; family Leuciscidae; genus Abramis; species Abramis brama. Next base: position 20,339,405 of record NC_139981.1, read on the forward strand.
TTAATCCTGCAGGTCCCAGAACTGATTATATAATGAATAAGATCAGCCTGTTTCATCAAAGGTTTTAGATTAAAACTACTTATCCTCTGTACTAATACAATCTTCTCCAAACACACGCATCAATGTGATCAAATCTCTCAGCTGCTGATGAAGCTATCAGTGATCAATCAGTGATCAAACCTAAAAGGTTTATGAAGGTTTACTGAGTGTTCATTTACAACCACTGAATGATGGCCCCGGAGCAAAACCAGCCAATTGTCAGCCACTTTAACCTCGCATCAGCTGCCAAAGAAAACCAGTTTTAATTTCCCCTGAATAAAGCAACATTTGAAAACTAGCGTGGGAAAACTATCATCAACAACATTACCTCAAATAGACCTCTCTCTCTCTCTCTCTCTCTCTCTCTCTCGACTTTGCATTAAAGGTGCTGTAAGAGATTTCCACAGTTTTGCTAAATTCAACCACACACCCTCAAAACCTCACCCCCTCCAAAAACAACATCAGTAAACCCATACATGATTGACAGGCAGATTAATTTTTTTTTTTAATCACAATGAAATGGAAGTAGTGACAAATCTTGTCTTCTGAATTGTGATCTACACCAGAGAGTAACAGATTATTGAAATAGAAAAAAAAAAGTAGTGCGGAGACTTGTTATGCATCGTTTTTGATTGGATTTTGAGATGTGACGGGGTTTAAGCAGACTATATGATTGGATAAGTCCTACATATGTCATCAGAAAGAAGTCTGTCGTTTTCACTGGAAGATCCAGTTATGAAATTTTGATTAAACATTACAAGGTCAATTTTTTTTTTAAATTAAGCAAGTGCATGGATGAATGGTTCACAATAAGATCTATAATATGCATTTATCAGCAAAAAGTGAATTTTGTCAATTTTCAAAAACACACTAGTATACTGATGGTCCTAACACAACAGACATGGACTAAAACTGTGATATGATGGGTTTTCAACGGGCTTGTCAAATACATATATGTAAATATTCTTGTCCCTCCCCCTCAGAGTAGCATTGGCAGTCATCCTCACACATTTCATACACAACTCATCACCATGACAGCTGGCTTTGACCTCACCACGTGGCTGTTCAGATGTGTGCAAGTGTGATGGATTCAGATCATGCAAAAGCAAAACTAAAGAGGCTCTCTATTAAATCAGTCAGTAACTTAATTTCCTACAGTTGGGCAGAGAACACACACACACCTCCTGCTTCTGCACACACTTACGCAACTGATCTGGAATCTCTACAGAAACAAGCCCCAGCATGGCAGCCTGACGGGTACAGGGACACACCCAAAATCAACAATACCTACAATCACCTTTCTTTCTCTCTCACTCTCCCACAGGTCACCCATGATCGACAACGTACTACCTGAGAACATTAGAGCAGGAGTCCCTCTGTCTCACTCCACCTCCTCCAAACCCTGCAGGTCTCCTATCTGTTTCAGGTTAATGTGCAAACCTGCTCAAGGTCTTTGAGCTACACATGTGTATAAAAGAAACTGTCATGCCGCAGAAAAACACATCCCCAGAACTGCTACAGATTTTCCAGAGTTCCCCTAGAATTCAGTGATTTATAGGAATTCTATGACAGATGGGGGTTGGGGGGGGGGGGGGGGGGTATTCATGTTGGTTTCAAGCATTTATTTAATAAAAAAAAATTGTAACATAATTGCATTTTACATGTCTAATGACATGTGGAGTAATCCACAAGTAAAAAGTAATAAAACATTTTCCATGTACCTTGAATACACTTGGAGTGTTAAACATTATTTTCCAAAAGGAGTTATTTCATTATAATAAAAAAACACAAAAATAAAAATGTAACCATAACTATCATTTAGGTTTCATAGGTTTACTTTATTTGACCTTATCTAACCTTAGCCTTTTTGCATATGTTATATATATATATATATATATATATATATATATTATATATATATATATATACATATATATAGATAGATAGATAGATATAGATAGATAGTGCTGGCAACGATTAATCGCAATTAATCGCATCCAAAATAAAAGTTTATGTTTGCATAATATATGTGTGTGTGCGGTGTATAATTATTTTGTATATAATTATTATATATATATATGCAAATATTTCTTAAATATCTATGCAATATCTATCATATGTACAAAATAATTATACACAGTACACAAACATATATTATGTAAACACAAACTTTTATTTTGGATGCGATTAATTGTTGCCCAGCACTAATATAATATATATATATATATATAAACTATATATAATTGTCAATATGTCAGTAAGGTTTATATATATATAGATAGATAGATAGATAGATAGATAGATAGATAGATATAGTGTATATATATATATATATATATATATATATATATATATATATATATATATATATATATATATATATATATATATACCTTACTGACATATTGACAGTCATGAGGGTCCACAGGGGTCCTCTCCATGATATAATTTCCTGTTTATGGTTGTCACATGACAACAACTGGCTTTCTGCACACTGGTTGCACAACACTGACATTGATTTGATATACAAAAGTTTTAAAATATTAATCATATTTTAGTTTTTTTTCTTTCTTTTTTTTCTTAAGGAAATAAAAATTGAATGATCATGGCAAACTACTTTTACACCAACATTTAATTTTTCAAGAATTTCGTCATTTTTATTACCACCTCCCCCTTTTTGCTTTTGTCTTTGTTTTTTCAATCTCCCAAAAGTTACACCTAGACATTTTTGACTTTAAGTCCCACAAAAATATCAAAATGGAATTTAACTCAGTAATTTTTTGCAATTCATTGTCTGTGTGAATTGCTTTTATGTAACTTTTAAATAGATCCTCTCAAAACGTCACTGACTTAAATATGGATTTAGGAATATATGGGGTCAGAAAAATGAGAATTTGCACAAAAAAGTGAAAGAAAGAGCAACCCACACATACAGCTGAAAGTAAAACCCACATATACTACAACATACCAGGGAGCACAAACTTTTAATGATTAAACATACTGGCGCTAACTACGAGTAAATAAAGTTCTAACTTCAGTTGTGAGTTTGCGTTATACGCATTACACAAGATTTGAAGTCTATTGGCAGACTGGGTAGGGCTGTTACCTGTAACTTCTGGATCCCTCAGTTTCCTTGTTCGGCGCTGTAAAATCCTTTACATCGGACAGTCCATATGAATCTGGTCTGGAAGGGTCAGGTGAGGCATTTCCACATTATTCCAGTTTTCTTAAGAAACTCTTGTTCTTTAGAGAGCAATCAGTCTTGAATAGTCCATGCAGACTGTGCTCTCCTCTGCTTTCAGATACTCCTCTCTGCTGAATCCTCAAGAGGCTCCAGGTGAGAATTTTAAGGGAGTTTCCAATCTCTGTCAGGTCCTTGAGCGCTCAGGGACGCCACCCCGCGGCCACAGGATGAACAGACACTCACAATATGGCAAGCCGAATAGGCATATAAAACTATGTTTTGACGGTCCATAAATATATTTGGGATAGTTACAATAGTATTTCGACGAGTCATAATTCTAATTTGACCAGTCAGAATGATAATTAGAGATATCTGCAATCATAATTGCACTAGTAATAAATCTGATTCAAGATATCTCTAAATACTTTATGACTAGTTAAAACTCCATTGAAGATATCTGTAATGACGTCATAGATATCTTCAGTTGACGCTCACAAATACGCTAGATATCTCTATTTAATTATCACTAGTAAAATTGTAATTTGAGATATCTCTAATTAGAATTATGTCTAACACAAAATCAATTAGTGATATCTTTAATTACAATTTCTACTAGTCAAAACTCATTTCAAGATATCCAGAAATATTTTCCAATGGAAGAATATAGGCTAACTAGTCAAAATAGCATTGTAGATATCTTAATTAAATAAAATTGGAATTAAGATATCTGAAATTGGAATCTTGACTAGTCAAAACTAAATTATGACTAGTACAGCCATGGGTATTTAATGCTAAACAGCTTGCCATACTCACACATCCTGGAGACATGATTAGGTAACACACTGATTAAAGGCTGTGTGACTGATTTATATGTCATTAATGACTTGCAGGATGTTTTGTTATGGAGATGCTTAGTCATCCAGGACACAATTTTATGAATTAAATCAAATATAAATTAAATTTAAATTAATTAATTAAATAAATAAAAATAACTTTACTAGCAGGCCTACGGTGTATTTAAAAAAAGTGACGTGAAGTGAAGGCCGAGTATGGTAACCTATACTTGGAATTTGTCCTTTGCATTTAACCCATCCGAGTTAGTGCACACACATTAGGAGTAGTGAGTAGTTACACACACACATACACACTGCAAACCGCTGTCACACACACCCGGAGCAGTGGGCAGCCATTTTGCTGTGGCGCCTGGTGAGTGATTGGGGGTTAGGTGCCTTCCTCAAGGGAACCGCAGTCATTTCCTAAGTGAATTGAGAATTTAAACCCGCAAACCTGACTCTCAAACCATTAGGCGCCAACTGTACTCAATATAATATCAAAAGATATCATATTGTATATTAGTGTCTTTCATCAGCAATTATAGGTCTAATTTTCACTTACATTCTGTTGTTTTTAGGTGTTTGAGTATGTAGACAATACAGATTTAGTAAGTCAATCTGCTATTGGCATTACCACAACATCATCAAAGAACATGTCGTCATTCCCACCACAATCACGTTCATTATTATGGAGTTGCATGTACAAACACAATCCCAGCATGATGAACATTGTGATCTTGTAGAAACCGCTGTGAGTCAAGTTTCCTGGCTTATGAAACATGCTGCTTTTTTGTGAAACTTTGTAGGAGCTGAATTTTACTTTGTTCTTTCTTGAGTCATCACTTTCTGGTTTTTGATGGGAATTTCTAGATGTTTTTACAAGATTGGCCAAAATGGACCTCAAGAACATTAAGTGCCGTTCACACCTTTGGAACACCTTCTTCTGAACGCGTTTCACATTTTTCTCTCTTGTCAGAGAAGGTGTACAAGCTAAACATTTTTTTAAAATGTTTCATTATGATCTCATATATATCATTCTTATGTTCTTAATTACCTAATGTTCCTAATTAGTTTAATTAGGGCATTTTTTGTAAAAATGTCTTAGAAAAAAACCTATTGCATCTTTAGACAAAACAATGACGCTGATATATTTTAAGATATGTCAGTGCAAGGCTATACGAGGCTTAAGTCTTGTCTGTGAAATGATGTGTATAATGTAAAAAGAGTGCAGCCTTCAATCGAATTTGAAGGTTTGTTTTTTGAGATAATAAAGGATATGCAGAAGAACTGCAAACATTTTCTTTACTTTACCAGTAAATGTTATTGAACACAGCTTTACAGCAAAAAGATGAGGAAAAGGAGAGAAAAGCATCTGAGCTGAATTGGACAAAATGGCAGCACAAATTTTGCCTTATCAAAAAAAAAAAAAAAAAAAAAAAAAAAAATCAGACCTGCAGTGAAGTTCTTTCCTCTTTGTAAAATAAACTAGATTAAATACATTCGATTTTATTTACAAAAGTTCCCCACTACTGAGCTAATCTTTGTTGGTATATATATATATATATAAAAAAGAATAAAAAAAATATTTAAAATAAATAAAATATTTTATAGTATTTGTTATATAATATATAATGTATTTATTTGCAAATGTTCCTCACAACTGAGTTTATTTTTGTTGCTACAGTATATAATACAAGAACCTATGAAATCAAAATATTCCATCTATTAACATCTATTCATTTGTCAAGAGAAACTTGGACTAAAAAAAGAAAAAGAAAAAAGATTGCATTCAACAAATTTCACTCAATTCAGGTTTATTATTTTATAATCAAACAATCACTGCTTAACAGATTATACATTGAAAAGAGGACTGACAGTAGTTCTGTGTATCGTTTAGCCCATGTTGTCAGTGTAAACTCACTTCTCCTACAGAGCTCAATCTCCAGCAAACATTACACCTCCCTTTAGTTCAGTGGTTTGAGGCCTCAATTTGCTCTAAACAAAGGGCACTTGACATAATACCACAGTCTGACACTTCGACCATTACACTAAACTGCTCAAAGTGCAGCGGTTCTCGGTTATTTAAGACACTTCTTAAGTATGACCACAGACTTCAGGCAGCTAAGTTTGTTTTCACTTTAGTTTGATATGTATACATTTAGTCAATATCCAAATAAGAGCTTCTATAATTCACTACTGGAGAGAAATTGGGTATATTCATGGCTCAGTCAACAAGGTGATGAACACCAGCTTAAAAAAAAAATCAAAATCAAAATCTTAGTGCAATATGTAGCTAAATGTATCTAGCTAGTGTTTTTTTTTCCTTTATAAATTGTTTGAATGCATCTACTCAACATTCTCTAACTGGACATTCTTAAATGTTTGGTTTCCAAGCTATACTTATTAATTATGGTGAACATAACTGAGATGCCAAAAACCTGCTTTAATTTCAAAAGTCATTGTCATTCTCATTGATGAGGGATCTGACAAAGAAAAAATAAAATAAAAAAATACACACACGATACATGTATAAAATGTTAACAGCCCAAAGTGTTTGTCAGGAGTCGCTGGGCATTATCTTAAAGCATATTTCTTTCTTTAAAACAAAATAAAGATCAGTAAAACATCACATCAATTTTTTTTTTAAAAGTGCAAACCCTCATTAAAAGAAACATTTTCAAAAAGATCAAAATCAAAGCTGTGTGTGATGATACAGATTTCTTCCACAGTCACATTCTTGTGTGCAAAGTGTAGTTCGTCCAATAAAAATCCTCTTTGGCTCATGCTCACATTTCTACTGTCTGAAGTAACACACGTCATCCATGGCTACCGTGATTCTGCGAGAATGGAGAGATTTAAATCACAAATAAAATAAACCCAATGAGCTCTTTCTTTCACATCCCACAAGAAATTTTTACATAACACGCTGGCGCAGGCAGAGGGCGCTGTTTATTATGGAAACATTTCAAAAGCACTTTAATGCTTTATTGTTTATGAATTTTAGACATCATAGTCTAGGGATAAGTAAAAGTGATAAAACAGGTGTTTTTACCTCTGGGCCTGGTATCCTCCCTCACACAGATTCACTAAAGCATACAGGTGTCTCAGAGCGTATTCATACTGCAAAAAGAGAGAAAAGAGGTCTTATACACACAGTACACCACAACTAATGATGCAGAAATCCTGAATGTTTGTACCTCCTGCTGGTGCCAGTTGAAGCAGCGTTTCTTGTAGTGTTTGACAGCGGTCTTATAACATTCATACTGTGTGAGATCTTCACGTCCATTCAGATAATCCCCCATTTCTTCTTTGTCCTGGACCACATGCTCCACGATCTTACGCATAGTGTTATTAAGCAGCTCTCGCATCTACAAAAACAAACAAGCACAAAAGCTATTATAATATGATACTCTTGACTGCAATCTATGACTCTGACAACACTTTCAGTATAGCAAGTAGTGTCACATAGACTATCATTCAAATGTTTGGGGTCTGTAAGATTTTTTTAAAATAAGTTTCTTATGTTCACCAAGGACGCATTTATTTGATTAAAAAAAAAAGAAAAGAAAAGTCATATTGTGATAAGTCATAAAAAAAAATTATATCTATTTTAATGTTTGAAGTGCAGTTTATTCTGAATTTTCAGCATCATTAATCCAGTCTTCAGTCACATGAAATATTATTTCTGCTCAAGAAATATTTATTACTATTATACTTCTTATTGAAAACAGTTGTGCTGCTTAATATTTTTGTAAAAACGAACATTTTTTTTTTCAAAATTCTTTGAATAGAAAGTTATACATCACAATATAAATGCATTTACTGTCACTTTTGATAAAATTAATGTATCCTTGTTAAATTAAATACTACATTTATTAACAATAATAATAATAATAATAATAATAATCTTACTGACCCCAAATTGGTAAAAAGAAGTGCTACAAACCTGTTGATGTGCATGGATGTCATTCATGAGACCAACAACAGTCTCAACATCATTAGACTTGGTGAGTTTTCTCTTCATGATTGCGAGGGGCACATCAGGGCTTCTCATGAGGTCATGTTCAGTAATCACAGGCAACGAAACCGGCTCGGCTGCCTTATCAAGGCCTTTAGAGCTACCCTGGAACGCCAAAACCTTCATGTGGGACAGCGTCTAAAACATAAACAAACCAAAACAGTTACATTTGGCAAGTACTGACATGCAGACGCTACACAGAACGCCATTTATGCTTTCATCAGACACTTCCTTGTCAATAAAGTACACATGACTTTAAAAGGGAAACTTCTGGAGCTAGCTGAGAATATATGACAGACGCTAGACCAAGAATGAACATACAGCGCATATCAATATCCATCATATAGTTAATAAACTAATCCATATTCAGGATGCTACTCGCAGTTGCTAGAGTTTAGGGACCGTACAGATGAGCCATGAGCACAGAAATGGTAAAGATTATTTATTCATTTATTTTATTTTTATTTCCACTAACTTCCTTCCAGTCAGGGTCCTAAAATACATTTTTGTTGCAACAGCTGGAACTAGTAAACTGTGAATTTACCAGCCATTAATGATTATGCATTATCATTAAATAGAATGCAATTTCATGTAACATATTTTATTGGCATTACATTTAAATTTGTTCCTGTGACAATAAATAATGAATCACTTTACAGCACAGATAATTGTGCCTTTCACTGTATCACTGATGCGAATCAATCTTGCATTTCTAGTGTATAGACAGTGTGTCTTATCTTAATGCATTCCTAATCTTTACTGAATGTCTTTCATAGACAGTGTTTGTGAGTGCATTACCTTGTTTCCATACTGCATCACATGGCTAGTGTTGGTTTTGGCCTTTACGATCTTAAACTGCTTGGACAAAGTCTCTTTGCTCAGATCCTCCTAAAGAAACAAACACACAACACCATTTAAAAAATCTGCGTGATTCCAGATTCTATCGTGAGCTGCCCCGCTCTCATTATGATCAGACTGTTCATGCTGAATAAATGCTTTTCTCTTCGATTTTTCTTCAATTTGGACCTCTGTCCCAGATGCGTGTACTAACCACGTCGGAGTCTTCCATCCAGTTGACACTGTACCAGTCTCCCAGGTAGGTGTTTCTGGCCTCGTCATAGTAACAGGCATATGAGGATTCATCAGGGTTGGCAGCGGTTGTAGCATAGACTGGGACACACACCCGGATTATACATACTATGTTATTTACACAAAGCAGCATGTGTGATGACGTTAGAAAAAAACCTCACCATTAATGTCAACAGGCAGAGGCTTCATCATAGAGCCAGATTCACAGGCCTCAACATAAAACACCATCTATGTGTGCGAGAAAGGGTTTGCAGATTTAAAAAAAAAAAGACAATTACAAATAATGGGGTTTTTACAGAACTTATGGATTGTATCTTTTTAATGAACACGTGTAACACTCACCTTCTTGTATTTGTTGTTTTGGTGCATGTACTTGATGGTACTCATCAGGTCATCTACATGAAGCTAAAAGTAGAGGCATGATTTACTGTAAGTTTCTAGATATAAAAGATATCATTTACACCATTCCCCTTCATTTATTAACATGTCATGCATAAGGAAGTTAAGCAATAACTCCTCTCCCGAGCTGCTCACGCACAATTACTGAAAAAGTTGTCGTTTCAGCAGGTTGTCGGTATAACTCATGGCTAAACTTCCTGCGAGTTAAATGCGTTACTCATTATACGACAACTTTCTATGTCAGCTGACCTATTGCTTTAGTATCTTCAGTGGGGGCTGAAAAAAGTCAGATCATTTGAGATGTTTTGGTTTAAATTAGCTATTTTTTTTCCTATAAACTTTTCAATTATGTTTATTATATCATTTGTAATGACATCAGAAAAATATACACAAAAGCAGCATTTGCACAAGTGGTCTCAGACCTTTGGAGAGAACTGTGTAGTGCGTGTGAGAAGAGCCTGAAAGGATCTGATTCAGCTAAAATGACCAGAGGAAGTAGAAAGTGCTTACATCATCATTAGGGAAGGCCAGCAGACCTGGTGCTCCATGATCGGTGAAATACACGAACACATGATCATTTGGACCACTGCCAAGAGGAAAAAACATCACAAGACCTGTTTTACACATATCTGTCTCAACATGCACAAACAGACCAGATTTTTACAGGAACTGAGGGCAATAAATTAAGTAAGACAGTAACAAGTGCCACAGGCTAATTTGCATTTTAATACAAATGTATCAGAGACACACAGAAAAATAAAATACCACAGTTTTTATGGAAACTTGCCTCTTCAGCACTTTTCCAGATCCTCCCTTCACACCAGCAGCATCACCCTTCAACACCGCCAGGAAGTTCTGAGGGGTCACGTCCTGTATCACACACACACACAATATTAGTGAACGGATGCCAAACACACTGCTTACCGCTTCAAATCTCAGAGACAGAATTACACGTATTGACTCACATCACCAATGTAATCCTTCAGCACTCCTTTGTAAACGTCCGTTCCATTGGGTCTGTTTATGATCACTCCTGGAGTTGGGTTTCTGGACACACAAAAACAGGCATATGAACCTCTGTACTGAAAAGGCTTTTGGTTTTAAGGAGCTGAAACAGCTAATTGGTGCTAAAACAATAATTATTAAAAGACACAAACAATAGTAAAAAGACCTCTTTCTCCACCACTTATCAAAATAGGTTTAAAAATTAACCCAAAAACATGTGACTAAGCCAACGATCAGATAACACATTTCTTTCATCGTTTAATTCAGCCGGAACACCTGACCTACATTTGAATTCATAATCAAAAGCCGCTAAAGCAATAAATGTCACAGTTGCACAACTTTCAATAAAACAATAAAATAAAGGTTAAAATTTCACCTCTATTTAAAATAAATAAATAAAAGCATTTACAGGGTGAATCTCATGAAACCTGTCCAAAACACACATCATGTTTCACCTCAATCGACAACATTAATGTAAATGCAAATTTTTCAAATTTAGAGATTATATGTTATTATTTAGATATAGGCTACTTTGTGTATGCAAAATAAATAAATATCTGTATTTTGATTTAAGAGTTAAATGCAAAGCGATTTGTGAGATTCACCCTACAAATAAACGAGCACACCGCATACAAACATGACACAAACATCTTTAATGCCAGTCACGATCACAGCCATGACAGAAAAACACGACATGCTACAATTCATGCATTTTTGCTTTTTGCAGACTTAAGCTTCTGGTGGTTAAATTAGATACTTGTGACTTCTGAAAAGGGACAGACTCAAAGCTCTGTTTGTGTGTTTGTACATGTGCGAACATGTGGTTGAGCTAAATCATTTATATGGGTCTGCTTTTGGAAGACACAACTTTACCAAAGCGATTTAGGGGAAGTGATCACATTGGTGTCAATGACAAATTACCCAGCAGACGATTAGGAGTTTTTTTTGTTGTATCTGAAATAGCAAATATATCACATTTTCTACAATCTAAAGTGCTTGTTCCTCTATCACTATTGGACCTTTGAGCAAATCAACTCCAAGTCATAAATCAACTCTTACTAGCCTCAATCCAATAACTCTTGTGTTACCAGCTCAGATCTTTAACCACTATACCAGTGGTACTCAACAAGGGTGCCAGGCCCATTGCAAATGTCTAAGGGGTAACAAAGTAAAGATCCGCACACCGGAGAGCTCCCATTTACATGATTTATTAATGTGTGACGTTTCAGGCCTTTCGCAGCCCTTCCTCAGACTGAGTCCCGAAACGTCACACATTAATAAATCATGTAAATGGGAGCTCTCCGGTGTGCAGATCTTTACTTTGTTACTTACATTATATATGAGATCCAGCACCCGTACTTGACTGGGATGTGCGTGATTAAACTGCTTCTTATGCTAAATGTCTAAGGGGTCCCAATAAGTTTTATTTAAATACTTTACATTTAGTTTCATTTTAATGAACATGCTAAAGATACTGTATACTATACACTAAAATAATTGTGCAAGATTAAACTGACTTTTTTGAATATTTTGAATATTGTTTTGGACATATGGAGGCTGAGAACCACTGCATAATACAAGTCATACTCACTCTGAACTCTGAGCAAGATCATCATACATCATCACCACAATCTGCTCATCGGGAATTCCGTTCTTATGGACAATCTGATATGCATGGCACACATCAGCCTATAAACACACACAAAAGAATTAATTAATATCTAAACAGACTTCAGATAAGACAACTGACAAATAATTTGGAAAAACATGTACTTTCTCCACCTCAAAGATCACTTCCTTTCTCACCTGGTGTCTATAATTGTACCAGCCATTAGATCCGGCCACAATGACGACCCAGTGCTTCCCATTGTCTGGCTGCTCGGCAGGGAAACCACTCACTACCAGCCCCAGGCTCAGGGTGAGAACTGAAACTGCAACTCTCTGTGCAATCATCTCTGCAATCTACTGGGAACAGAGATCGAAAATAAACCAGAAAAAAAGACCATGTGTGCTTTTAAAATGTTAAAGGTTGTAAACTTCCCTAAAAAGGCAAACGTATTTGCAAAACCACATAAAATACTTAATGTGATGATGACATTTTAATAATATAATATTTAGAATTACAATTTTCAATTAATGCTTTCTTTTACATAAACATTTTTTACCATTTACACTATGTATTTGCTCTGAAATTATACCAAGCCTTTATAGTTATGTACATTTTAGCATGTAAATTTGTGATTCTCCCTAAAAGGAAACATACACAACATATACTCCATTTACTAATATGACACAAACATCTTAAATGCTAGTCACCATTACACAATGCAAATATTTCTGTATATAAATACGATGTACAGCTGTGTTGACTTTAACTCGGACACATTTTGCTTTCTTGATGTTACTTGATGGTAGGATTACAGTAAGGCTGAGATAAAATAGGGTGGAATTATAAAAATGTTTTTTTTTTTTTTTTTTTAGCTCATTCCAAAATTCCTCTTACAAATGTTTATCTTTATACCCCATGTCTGCCAAAAACATAGTTCCAACAGTTATTGTTACTACTGTAAAACCCTGATACATCTCCTTAAACAGAATAATAATCTGTCATTTTGTTGAATGTCTCTTTTTAGATGACAATGGTAGCAAATACCGAATTTAATTGGGGTAATAAAGACCGTAGCACTTTGGGCGGTAAACGGTGATTACCGTGATATATTTTTGCAAGTGGTCTCGTGATCATCCAATAAACAAACAAGGAAATCAGGGCTAGTACAATAATAACCGCAGGCCATAGGGGGGTTTAAACTATTCTCCTTTTAGCTGAATTGAGTATTTAACCTTGAGGTGAATAATTATACAAAACACAACCAAACAAAATGAGTAGAGTTCATACAAAATAAAGATATTAGTAGTTTATATAAGCTTACCTGCTACTGTACCGCTGCCCGAGCTGCCGAGCTGGAGCGACGCGACGCTTTATTACAACCTGTGAGACGGGGACGCATATGGAGCAGCCAATCAGCGCTAACGGACTCGAGGCTCTAACCAATCCGCTCAATACGGCTCAGCGCAGCATCCAATCAACTTCGACCAATGGGCGGAGCCTCAACTGATCACCTGACTTATCGGTCATGTGCCATGAGTTTGACTGAAAGCAAAACAAAACGAGAGGAAACTTTTATATATTATAAAAATAGATTGATGCATTGAAGTGATCTCCCGCTCTGACAAGGAAAGTCTAACCATTGTGAAAGTTAAGGGGAAATGCCTCACATTTATTAGGGGATTTAATAATTGGTTAGATTTAGAAAAAAAACTTTATTAATAATTTTACTGGAAGCTTCAGCATAAGACAGACACCCGTCTTTCTTTTTCAGTGTCTAGGCAGAATATATGCGAGCACATGATCAGATCATCCTTTTGTCATATGACTGATGTTTCACTGCACCCACGCATTTCTTTTATCGTTGGGCTGATCTTACCTGTTTTTACAGGTGTCTTGTGTGAGAGATAACAGAGTATGCCGTTATGTAAAGTGTCTCTGTAAGCAGCCATGTTTCAAAACAGATCTAATACTGTTTTATATCAATCTATAATAATCTGTTGCTAGTACTATTTTCTGTTATCTTGGGAAACCCCTTCTACAGTTTCTAATTTACTGTCTAATTTACTACTCGTGTGACACCTCAGTCTTTAAATCAATGTATTGAGAGAGAATAGGTGAATTCCAAATTATATCTGTTTTTGTAATCATAATACAACAAAGAAAGACTTATTATTGCTCATTATAATAGACTGACTTGGATGACAAAAAACATTAAAAAGTACTCAGATTACTGTGAAACTTAAACCTCTGACACCAAATGTGCTTTTTCATCTTAGCAATAATTTATTACACAAGTATTAAAGTCCCTTCACTGGCTCTGTTAATATTATAATTCATTGTAAATTCTTCTGCAGGTGTAGGCTACACATGTTGACAGCCACATGGGGTTGTTCCTCAAAAAGTCCCTTCAGCATTTTAACAGTTTTCTCTGCTGTTCACATGATCTCTGATTCTTATAATCAGACAATGAAACCAGGCAATGATGACCTAAGCAAGATTTTTTTTTTTTTTTTTTTTACAACTTTGTGTTGACAAAGTTGATATTGTGGCTTCATGTATGGTCAGATATGTCATTATAACATTTGACCAAAATCAAGCTCAAATGGAGTTACAAAGTTTTTGGATTTTTGAATTTTGGACAATTTCATGCTCCCAACTTTGTGGGAACAGTTTGGGGATGGCCCCTTCCTGTTCCAACATGACTGCGCACCAGTGCACAAAGCAAGGTCCATAAAGACATGGATGAGCGAGTTTGGTGTGGAGGAACTTGACTGGCCTGCACAGAGTCCTGACCTCAACCCGATAGAACACCTTTGGGATGAATTAGAGCGGAGACTGCGAGCCAGGCCTTCTCGTCCAACATCAGTGCCTGATGTTTGTCACAAATGCGCTTCTGGAAGAATGGTCAAAAATTCCCATAGACACAAAACCTTGACCTTGACCCTAAATCTTGTGGAAAGCCTTCCCAGAAGAGTTGAAGCTGTTATAGCTGCAAAGGGTCTGCCAACTCCATAAATCCTACGAATTAAGAATGGGATGTCATTAAAGTTCATGTACATGTAAAGGTAGACGTCCCAAAACTTTTGCCAATATAGTGTATGTGGGCGCTCGTTTTTTTCTGTCATTTGGCCAAAATCTCATGTTATTAAAGACGAAGTGCTATGCAGAAGCTATAAGACAGTATTGGCTATGTCTGTACGACAATGCTAGGCTAAGACACTCTCCTCCACTCCTCAACATAAACATCAGTCAGTGTAGGGCTGAGCAAATATGGGCAGAAGTCTTTACTGCCCTAGTACTTCAAAAAGCCTTTTAAAGGTATACATGTGAATTAAACGTGGCACAATGGCCTTCATCATCACAGTATGCTAATGCCTATCTAGTGCAGGGATTTCATCAATATGCTGATTGAGGACTGTTGGGACACTCCAGGCACAGGATGGTTCTGTCGGGAGAGACAGGGTCGTTTGCACCTCAATGACACGTCTGTACCATTTGCTTCACAGGACATATGCTTTCAACTACATACTGTTTATTTACTAGTGTGTTCTAATATGTAACTATGCCATGTTTGGTCTCATCTGACAGCTTATAAACTGAAATGAATGGTGGTGAACTTAATAGAGATATTAAAGTATCCTAATGTACAATCTAGGTACTAATGGTTAAACATGCATTGAGGAGAATATGTTAATGTTCTTCTCCCCCTCTTGATCACTACCCATTTGCCTCATCTTTTGTTTTCCTGTCGGTCGGTTTGGTGTTGGTATTCCATTCATGTTTAACAATGCTTTGCTCAGGGTATAAGAAGGAAAGGTAACTGTTGATCTAGGAGAAAGGCTTTAACCCTGCCACTCCCGCACATACCTCATACTACAAGAAAGGCTTTTACGGCCTCTTCTGCACGACAGTGCATTATTTGTTACAACTAAGTTTTCTATACAGTATGTTGTTCCATTCTACTGTCTGTATATTTAAACATGTAACTTAATAAATAACTTTGCCTGCTTTAAAGGCTTTGAGAATCTTTCCTTTTATCACTGATTATGTTGAAAGCTAACATGATTATAACTTTCGTTATCTAAACGTTAAATTTTCGTTTTCCTATTAGTTCTAAGAAAGACATTTACCTTTAAAGAATAAGAGGTTAAAGAATAACAACAACTTTAATGGAGTCAAATTAATTATAATTGAGTTAGATATATATCTGAATTACACGTTATCCTTCAACTGCCTTTTGTTATGATTATTGGTTCAAAATAGAAGCGTAAGCTTCCACCCTTACATCAGCCTTAGTGTTTCTTAGGTAAAGAAAACGCTGTACTTATTCAAAGAGCAGTTCTTTATTTACCTGTGCATTGCAAACAAGCAGAGATGGTTCAATCTGCATGCGGCACTGCATGAGGCGGGGTGGAGTCATGAGGTTTTACTTACAGTTTGAGAAGCCAATGGAGTTACGAGATTTAGTCACAAGCTCTTTTTAATACTTTTTTTGGCAAAAAATTTGCAAAACCCACACAGACATAAAGGGTGACCAATAGTAATGATGTATGAAAAAGTAAAATAAAATGATGCAATATGGAGATATGAGGTTTTGCCCAACAGCCACAATAATGAATTAAAGTTTCATGACTTTCATAATAAATAAATAAAATTATCGAATGTCTATTCACTAATGAACTTTTTAAATACCGTTTATACTGCTTCCATATGA
Source organism: Abramis brama (assembly GCF_963993115.1). Classification (NCBI taxonomy): domain Eukaryota; kingdom Metazoa; phylum Chordata; class Actinopteri; order Cypriniformes; family Leuciscidae; genus Abramis; species Abramis brama. The sequence continues at coordinate 20,356,295 of NC_139981.1, forward strand.
ACGATATTAAATTATTAAATTATTGTTACGATATCAAATAAAGTAAACATAAATATCGAGAAAACTATGTCAGGACATGTTTATAGTTTGTAATATTTTGACATACAAGGAAATTCAGATGTTTCCTTCCAATTATTACGGTCTTATAACACAAAATCAATGTGAAATTACCTTAAAATATAAAAGGAGACTAGTTACACAGAATTTACACACTGTGACTAATATTTTCCCAAAAGCTCTTTAATTTTTTTAATCTTAAGATATCGGTTTTATTTAGTCACTGCTTTTCTTTAACCTAAAGCCATTGTACCGATATACAGATTATGCCAGTGATCCCAGCCAAAGCACTTAATTTATATAAAAAAACATTACTGATTGGCAAACGTAGCCATATGTGGTCCAGTCACTGGTATCGTCTCATGATGGCTATTTTATTGGCCCGGAAATTTCATCCTAAGATCACATGAATATGAGTTCATGCCCCAGATACACCATGCACTTCATTCCATCCTTCTCATAAAAGAATATCATCAGTCACTCAGGTACAGGACATATTTATGCATTGTCTTTATTTGTCCTGTAAATGAAAAACAATATAACAAAATGTAAATACAATAATAAATATTCAAAGCCAAATCTTTATACAGACACATTTATATATTCATACATAACTACATGTGGTTAAAAACCACTTCTGTCCTCAAGCTAAAGAAAAAAGTCAAAATGGCAGAAAAGAATGTGTCGATTTCGCATTTTGCATTCCAAAGGCAACGGTAACCATGGCGATTTAAACCGTGGAGGAATAAATAATGTGTGATCTTAGAAAGTAGTGCACAGCTGCAAATCAAAAACAAAAATAAAACAAATAGTGCAAGTTAAAGTTTCTCATAACACCTGTCTCTTGAATGGATCCTCAACAAAATAAATGAGGATAAAAAAATAAGGATGACATAAGAGAGCTCTGTACTGGAAGCACCTGCTTCCGTTTTATCATCATCATCATCATCATCCTCACCGCAATCTTCTGTCTTTCTTGGCAGCTAGTAAAACAGTCTGTCACATGATTCTCACTGCATGTCCAGGGCAGCACTGTGCACCTGACTTATTTTGGCAGAAAATACAAAATAAAACTTGATTATAGCTGTAATAAAAAAAGCTGCTTTCTCTGCGTGTACATCAAGCTTGGCTTTAGTGTTCCCTGTGAGTTTGCATGTGTTTACAGACAACTGATGAGATGCATAGAAACCAAGAAACAGAATGAGACCGCAGCTGCTCATAAAGGAGAGAAAAAGAGAGAGAAGAGTTTACAGGAGCTGATCTCTCATGCAGCATATCCGAGGAACACAGAGCAAGGCAGCTTTCTGTCCAGATCCGAGCAAGTGTGCTTCTTACAGCGTGTGAGTGTGTACGTTCTCCATTTGCACGATTCCCTGGATTCCTGCGCCCGATCAGCAGCTGGAAGTGAGTGTGGCCTCATTCTTCCTCTGGACTGACATTAGATGAGTGTGTCCTCACACCTCTGCCCCCAGTTCAATCACTCCCGTCTCTATAATGGGAACCAGTTTATCATCCACCTGGAGCAGCAGGATGGTCTTATCAATGTGAGACCGACTAACCGGATCACGACTGCAAGGCACCCAACGATGAACCACCTATGGAGAGAGAGAGAGTAGTGGGAAATTAGGATAGTAGAAACCTTTTTTTCTTTTTTCTCAAAATTACAAACAAAAAATAAATAATTTTGCACAAGATAACTAAGAATTCTAGGGAAAATGTGCTTAATTGTCATCAAAATAATCTATATAAAATTATATAAGGGGTGTAACGGTACAGAGAAGTCACGGTTCGGTACTGTGATGGAATTGTAGAAGACTGATGTAATGTATCATGTCACCTTTGCCATGCTCCTATTCTATAAAAACTGTTGTGTTATTTTTGCTAGTGGGATTCTCTCTGAAACTGGTCTGAGATCTTCCCGGCCGTAATTAAAGCATATTCGAAGGCATTGTCTGGAGTCTGTCTAGTTAATGCTGCGCACCAGGTTAGTGGAACACTAGAGATCTTAATCCCAAGTGATAGTGTTCATAAGGGACGAGACGTCGTCCGACTCAATTCTTAGGCATCTTACGCGGTCAGAGTAGCTACACTTAGGCGACAACCAATGCGGCCAGAGTGGGAGTCGGAGACACCTAGTTTAACTTTAGTCAGGTGCATAGGGGAATTTCTACTACTGTACACATCTCAGTTTTGTGGTCACGGTTCAGTACAACAGGAAGAAGCAACAAAACCCCAGAGCTAGGTTTCTTTTCATTTATTTTGAACAGACAGTCGTGAAAATTACAGTTTGTTCCACCTAGCAGAATTTAGTCCCCCCTGAGGTAGTTGGTACAGTACAGCCACCTTTAGTGTATTACCTTCAAGTTGTTTAAAACCTGTATGAATTTTTTCTTCTTCTGCTGAACACAAAAGCTGATGTTTTGAACAATGTCGGTAACCAAACAGTTGATGGACCTCATTGACTTCCATAGTATTTTTTTTCCTACGTTTGAAGTCAATGAAGTACATCAAACTATCTGGTTACCGACATTCTTCAAAATATCTTCCTTTGTGTTCAGCAGAAGAAAGAAATTTCAAACAGGTTTGAAACAACTTGAGGGTGAGTAAATGAAGACAGAATTTTCATTTTGAAATGAACTTATATTTTCAGAACTTAAATATTTTTGAATAGTTTTATTTAAAAAAAAAAAAAAAAAGGTGTATGATTGTACGCACATGACCCTCCATGCCTTCTAGGGGACTCCACTCTCTCCAGAAGTTACGTCCAGATCTCAGTCTCATGCTCTCATCTGGCCACACCAGCTCCTTCCTCTTGGGATGATTCATCACGTCCAACACCTGACTCACATCAACAATCTACACACAAAAAATGCATATTTCATGATAACAACAAATTTCACAAAGGGCCAAATGCAAGAAAGCCAGACGCTCACCTGCACCCTGTAGGAGATGTCGTCCCTCCTCAGACAGGACAGCGAGGGATTGTGATGATGATGGTGGATGTAGTGAAGATGATGATGGGGGTGAGGATGGATGTCCGTCCCCAGCCCTAAGGCTTCGTTTCCCAGCAGGCCTGCGAGCGTGTGGGCGTGTCGTTTGCAGGGCGGGATGGAGTGGGCGGAGAGAGAGCTGGATGGGCCGGGCGGGTCGGGGTTGGCGGCTGAAGCGTTGCCCAGGCGGAGTTGCAGGGAGGTGGGCAGCGTACGGAGAGACAGCTGGCTGCTGGAGGAACGTCTGCAGGGCTCCAGACCCGTGACAGATGTGCGGAGTGAAGACTGGCGGCTGCTGCTGTGGCGATACGAGGACGACTGACTCACGACAGATGCACGAGCGGGAGACTGACGCACCAAACCAGACTGAACAGACTGAGAACTCTGACTTGTACCTGAAGAGAGAGGGACTGTTACTTTCTTTATTATTTGACAATATTTATCCATCCATCCATCCGTCTGATTCTGTCTGTCTGTCCATCTATCCAACAAGATTGAAATTGCATAAGGCATAAATAACTTTCACAATCTTTTAACTTTCACAAAACGTTTTGTCACAAAAACATGCAATGTTTGTTTAGATGACCTTTCCTTTTCTAGTTTTGTTCGACTGTTGCAAATGCTTCGGCAATAAACATACACTCACTTGACACTTTATTAGGTACACCTTGCTAGTACTGGGTAGGACCCCCTTTTGACTTCAGTACTGCCTTAATTCTTCATGGCATAGATTCAACAAGGTGCTGGAAACATTCCTCAGAGGTTTTGGTCCATATTGACATGACAGCATCACACAGTTGCTGCAGATTTGTCTGCTGCACATCCATGGCTCCCGCTCCACCACATCCCAAAGGAGTTCTATTGGATTGAGGTCTAGTAACTGTGAAGGCCATTTGAGTACAGTGAACTCATTGTCATGTTTAAGAAACCAGTTTGAGATGATTTGAGCATTGTGACATGACACATTATCTTGCTGGAAGTAGCCATCAGAAGATGGGTGTGTTGTGATCATAAAGGGATGGACATGGTCAGCAACAATAGTCAGGTAGGCTGTGGCGTTGCAATGCTCAATTGGTACTAAGGGGCCCAAAGTATGCCAAGAAAATATCCCTCACACCATTACACCACCAGCAGCAACCTGAACTATTGATACAAGGCAGAATGGATCCATACTTTCATGTAATTTACGCCAAATTCTGACTTTACCATCTGAATGTCGTAGCAGAAATCGAGTCTCAACAGACCAGGCAATGTTTTTCAATCTTCTAGTGTCCAATTTTGGTGAGCCTGTGTGAATTGTAGCCTCAGTTTCCTGTTCTTTGCTGACAGGAGTGGCACCCGGTGTGTTCTTCTGCTGCTGTAGCCCATCTGCTTCATGGTTCGACATGTTGTGTACGTTCAGAGATGCTCTTCTGCAGACCTTGGTTGTAACGAGTGGTTATTTGAGTTACTGTTGCCTTTCTATCAGCTGCAACCAGTCTGTCCATTCTATTTCGCCCACAGAACTGCCACTCACTGGATATTTTTTATCCTTTTTGGACCATTCTCTGTAAACCCTAGAGATGCCATCCCAGTAAATCAGCAGCTTCTGAAATACTCAGACCAGCCCGTCTGGCACCAACAACCATGTCACATTCATGCTGTCGGTCCAAATCTGATTATTTGTATATCTGATTGTAATCTGATCTAAATTATTGACAGTACACACTGTGTATCGCAACTGTTCGGATCCGATTTGTATGTCCCGTGGCGCTTTTTCGTTTTCCGGAATATCTGCATTGGTTTCTATGGCAATGACTTTGCGTTATGTATACGCCAAAAACAACAGCAGTGGAGGGGTTTGTAATACAGATGTTGTCTTATTTACAACATGACAATGTGTAGCCGCTGAGCTTGACTACTGTGTTTTATGTAGCAGACTGGTATGCGCCACTTTATTCAGTGCTGTCATCTCCGCCAGTCTTAAAATTAAATCTTTATACTCTATTGTCTCCATTATATGGTATTTTTCTGCTCGACCGGCACTTTGCAACAACACAACCTTGTTTCTGTAGTGACTTTCAGGAAGTTTCCTATAACAACGTCTGACATGTTTACATTTTACGTGCCGTGTGAAAGTGACAAACCACGCGAAATCCGATTAGAGGGGTCAGACTAAAACAGATTTCCAGAAATGTTATTTGAATAGATTTTTAAACTACATTTCTAGGAATAACTATGAACCACTATGAATGTAGCTTGAAACGGATTTGTAAAAAGCGCATTTCATGTGATTTATTGTCGTTTACTCTTGCTAAATATGATCAGATTCCAATCGGACATGCACAAAAATCAGATTTGGACTGACAGTCTGAAAGAAGCTTAAAATCACATTTCTTCCACATTCTGATGCTCAGTTTGAACTTCAGCAGATTGTCTTGACCATGTCTACATGCCTAAATACATTGAGTTGCTGTAAAGTGATTGGCTAATTAGATATTTGTATTACCGAGCAGTTGAACAGGTGTACTTAATAAAGTGGCCAGTGAGTGTTTATTATACCTATAAAGGTGTCAGACGCATCACGGTAAACCTAAAAACTCAGATAGAGGATTTGCAAATATTAACTGGGTGAGGCCTCATTAGAATACAAATTCATCATAATGTGTTTAACCAGTAAATTATGTCTACGCATCGACTGTGTGTTTACCCAGAGAATGAGGTGTGTAAGCGTGCAGTGCTGTAGGTCCTGAGCTGTGCTGGGAATCACTTGCTCCTGTCCCAGAATTCCCAGAATTCCCACTGCCACACGACAAGCCACCTGCATCACAATCTTCAACATTCCCGCCACTATTACAGCCAGCACCGCAACCCTTACGCAGTCTGCAGTGAGAGAGATAGGCGCCGTTATTGTGACATCACTCAAAACACATCCATTCTTTCTCATTCAACCACACACACACACCTGTGCCACGTGTTGACGATAAAGTTTCGTATGTTAGCGATGCTGATTGGACCTCCCAGTATGTGTCCCAGCTGGGGGTGTGTATTACAGTAAGATGTTGTCAGGGGCGACACATATATTGGGTATCCGATTGGCTGGTCGCACGAAGAGTTGATCATGTTGCGTAGTGCTTGCTTGGCATTCTGGATGCTTCCACGCTCCGGGTTTCGGTTCCGCAAAAACACCAATTCCTGCTGCTGCCCCGCCCACAGACCGCGCACACACTCCTTATTCACCTAAGAATGCACATGCAAAAACAGAAAATTACTTATGTCCTAATAAAGTTGTCTTTTCCGCGTCAGTCTATTTTCCTTTATTTTATCCTTTTTGCCCTCACCTTTATGACCCTGAAGCTGAGGTAGCGTCTATTAAGCATGATGATCTTGTATTCGTTGGTCCCTTCGTCCAACACGTGTCTGAGGGCGAGCAGAGAGGGAGAGTTGGACAGGACGGCACTGCGCCAGGCCGGGTCGCCCTCATGAGCGATCACTAGCGTCTGCTCGTGTGAAGAAATCGCCTCAAACAACACAGATGATTCCTCATACTCATCAGGGGAGGTGAAGTGATCCTGCAGAGAGAGATTAACTCTTGTTAAAATGTATCCCAAACGCATAAAATAATACAAGTCACATTTGATATGACACAGAGAACAGATGACATAGAAATTCATCTCACGCGCATCTCACCTGGTGCAGTTTGAGTGACATGCGAATTCCAGGCACAACCACCTTCCTCAGCAGTTCCATGTCAGTAAATATCCATTCATCTCTCACAGATGAGATCCGGAAATCTCCCTTAAACAAGGAATGCAGCCCATAGAGGAACGACTCTAGATTACTGTAAGAACCCAAACACACACCATCAGAATAAACGTGCACACACTAACCGCAAACAGTGTCTTCATAACACCCTTTTTGGAAAATCTCCAGCACAGTAAAGGATTCTTGCACCCTTACCTGGACATATGGTGAGATGCAGTTCCCAGAGCTCTCCTTCCCAAAACACACAGACCATAACACAACAAAACCAATGAAGAGTCTTTCTCGCTGTCTAGTGGCTGAAAGAAAGAGAGTGAGAGAGACAGTAGCAATTTAAAATTGTGTTTACAAACACTTCCATTAAAAAGTTTGGGGTAAGAAAGATTGATATTTTGATTTTTTTTAAACAATTTAATACATTTATTCAGCAAGGATGCATTAAATTGATCACAAGCATGTGTTTACCTTCTCTCTCCGTGAGTTGCAGTACTGGATCCAGCTGAGGTAGACGGAGCAGAAACTGTCTCTGGAGATTCCAGCCAGTCTGTGATCATAGTCTTCATCAATATTGGGGTTAAAGGTTGGATCCAGGTCAACATAGTTTCTCTCTCCACAGCTCTTCAAGCCCTCCAATAAGGCTTCGTTCGCCAGCCACTCCTCCAGTTTAGGAGACGCGATGACATAGTAAATGATGCCCTACACACATACAAACACATATACAATAAATAAATGATTTTAAACACAATTTCAGAACATTAAACCTCACCTAGCCAGTTTTCAACAGAGCAGTTAGGTACAGAATGGAAATACTTGTGTGCTGACCTTAACGTAGTAGGTGGTGAGGATTCGCCGCAGATCAAACACCTGCAGCATAGACGCGGCACTGTTATCGGTGATGCTGTAGCCCTCCAGGGCGTATTTAGTGACCAGAACCTCCCAGGCCAACCAGCGCTGTCCAAACGCAGCATTAAAGGACAGCAGATGGGGAAGGTGACCAGGCTCACAGCAACAACAGCTTTCATCTTCTTCAACTCCCTCTGTTATCGCCTCCACCTCCCTCTGCTGGCAATACGTCCCTAGGATAGAAATAGGAAAAGAAATGTGACAGAATCTTTTAACTAGAATCATATAATCATTTCAACATTAATAATTAACTCCTTTAAAATGTTATGTTTTTTCCACTTGAAGTCAACTTAAAATCCATTCGAACTATGCACCAAAGCCATGGTCGGTTATGTTAATGTGCTCATGGTTGTGACATTACTAATGTAATGATTCTGAATGACCTGTTTTTGTGGCTTAATTTCTACAAATGGTCAGGGTGGATTGGTGAGAGAGCTTTCATTTCTAAATTTAGAGTACATTGAGCAATTAATAGCTAGCAAAATCCTGTTTTTACATAATATATTACATTTCCAAGAACTATAACTTTTAAAAATGTACTCTACCGTTCAAAGGTTTGGTTTGAGGTTTGAACAAAGTCTCGTATGCTCACCAAGCTGATTTATTTGAACAAAAATACAGTAAAAACAGCTATATTGTGAAATATCATTACAATTTAAAATGTAATTTCTATTTTAACATATCTTAAAATGTAATTTATTCCCTTGCAGCACCATTACTCCAGTCTTCAGTGTCACATGATCCTTCAGAAATCATTCTAATATGCTGATTTACTGCTCAAGAAACATTTCTTGTAATCTCATAATCTCTCTTTTTGTCTTTTCCTCTCCTCACCCCTGAACTCAAGTCCTCTGAGCTGGAAGGTGATGAGGCCGTTGCCGATCTCGACGAGGTGAACGAGAGCATTGAGGTAATCAGATGCCAGGATGAAGCAGTCTCCAGTGCTGTAGTTTCCCCAGCGGCCCAGTTGCAGATCTCCACACAGAGAATGCTGCAGGGAACGCGTCAAATGCTCATAGAAGATGGAGTTCAGGTTATTATCATCTGAACCTGACAACATGAGAGATGGGATGAGACGACACAGGTTTAGAGATGTCACACAAATCTAGACCTCAAAGGGCAAGAAACTAAATTAAGAATGATTATACATTTATAACAGATACTCTATGTAAACCAGTACCTGGGTTTCTGTCAAGCTGCGAGGCAAGTCTAGTGTTGGAGTGATCGACTCGCTTAGTACTGAAACACAAATTAAAATCAACAAAGCTTTGTGAGCTGGGCTAAAATGGCAAAAGAAAACGGAGACACTGGTGTACACTGAGTGTCTTACTTGTATTCTCTCTCCCAGAAGCGCACAGGTCTTACGTAGGAGCTGATGAAGATGGCACTGCCAAGAAAAGGGTTTAATGGAGTGGAGAACACAGCAGACACAATGGCCTGCACTAACAACATGGCAGAGTCTGGAGGGGGGCGGAGTCAAGGAAGAACACAAAGAATCACAAAGGCACCAGGGTTTGACAAAGCCTGTAAAATATGTTAAATCTGAAACACAATGTGTGATAAGGATACGTGGCACTGCAAACGGCTGGGCGAAGGCATGGAAGGCAGAGCCCCAGGTAATCTGCCACGGCGCGATGTACGTATAAACAAACTTCAGCTTATAAAAGAGCTCCCATAACTACAAAACAAAACAAATCACACAATTATAAAATACGGACTTTGCAAAGTATCTAAAAAAACAACAACAAACTGGCAATTCGTGAGGGATAATGTAAGAGAAGCCGTGGGTGTTGTATCATCTGAAGGGGTCTGTGGTATTGACTGACTTTACATTATGGCTTTTTAAAATAAAATAAAATAAAATATAAAATAAAAATAAAATATTGATTTGAGTTATAGAGCATAAAGAAAACGTTACATTATGCTGCTTAATATGGCTTTTAAAATAAACTAATAAAGAGAACATAGAGTGATATAAGAGACATGAAATTAACAATTTGGCTGCCTGGGATAAGCTGCCTGGTTAAACAGTCATCATTCACAAATATATGATCAATCAAAATCAAGTATTCCAGAGATCTTTCTTATCTGATTTCTGTTGGTTAGTTATCAATCTACCAATTAGTCTAAAATGTTAGGATTCAATAACTAACAGAATCTTACAAGTGTCTTTAAATTGTGTCTGGAATGACTTGGACGTGTTGGACAACTCTTCAACTCTGTACATCATCAGAGGGCATATCCTATATCAAACTATATATGAATAAAAAGTCAAGACAAAAATCGATTCTATAGGAACGAGGACTGACCTTGCTGAAAATGATGGACATAATGAAAAGGTCCAGCAGCAATGTCTCGGAGAACTGCTGGTAATCAAACGTGAAGAACAGGACCGTGAAGAGGACAGTGACATACTGATATGTTGGACTACTGAAGGATGAACGCAGCAGCTTCAGCCCAGCGACAGTTATCACTAGAGCTCCGACCCTGAGAGAGAGAGAGGGAGAGAGAGAGAATTAATTGATTTCTTGTAAATGATAGTGCAGAGCAATGTTTGGCTAATACATGACAATCAGATGCAGACAGTCAATAAAAAACAACAACAACCTTAACACTGAATACAAAAGGACACAAGGCAGGAGGTTAGACAGAAGGGGGAATACTGACTCTGTGTTGAGTTTCTTGGGGCTGGCGAGCTCCTGTGCGCTGCCACTCAGCTCATTAAGCACAATGAGTGGATAGAGGATGTTTTTCTCCACAAACAGCAGCCACACATGTGCACGCTCAAACCACATGACATGGGCAGCACCTGCACACAGAAAACATGTACTTCAGTACAGTTAATGCTAATGGAGTCCCAGCAGAATGAGAGTTATGCATTTAAATAGCAGTAAACTGAATTCTCAACGACTGTAGTGTGACTCACCCCTGATTTCAAACTGATAGTACTCCCTGGTTTTGAGCAGAGGGTGCGAGAAGCAGTACCAGGGTAACTGCTTCCTCATCTGGGGCAACAGGTAGTGAGTTAACAGCCCAACTGCCCCAACCAGACCATACAGAACATAGCTCAAAAATGGCTAGAAGAGAAGACAGAGGGACAAGAACAGTCAAGAACTGTCTATTTATTCTATGATACAATATGTATTCTTGGAGTTTGATTTACCTGCAGCTGAACTATGAAGTGCAGTATGATCATATTTAGGGATACACAACATACTGCTAAAGATTACTGGCCGATATAAATGTTTTTTTTATTATTATTATTTATTGTCAGATTTTGGAAAGACACTATCGTTCAATCGTTTGGGGTTGGGTTTTTTCATGCTTTTAAGAGAAGCCTCTTATGTTCAACAAGGCTGCATTTATTTGATCAAAAATACAGTAAAATAGTAATATGGTGAAATATTATTACAACTTAAAAAACTGTTTTCTATTTGAATATATTATAAAATGTATTTATTCCTGTGATGGCAAAGCTGAATTTTCAGCATCTTTACTCCAGTCTTCAGTGTCACATGATCCTTCAGAAATCATTCTAATATGCTGATTTGGTACACAAAATACATTTATTATTATTACACACAGTGTTGATTAAGCATTTGTGTTGCTTAATAGGAAACCATGAAATGATTTTTGAATAGAAAGTAAAAAGTACTGCCCCCAAACTTTTGATTTGGTAGTGTATGAGCCAATTTTGGGTATTTTATTGTGCATTCTTATTTCCCTTTTAATTTTGCCTTTGCTGTCATTTAATATTAGTTAAAGTAAATCTTTAAAAACATTAATCATTTAAAAACTCTGTTAAATGTAATATTTAGCCAATCTCAAAATAAATATTATATTTTACTTTTTAGTGGTTTATTTTTAATATGTAAAATATTTTTTAATATTTCCATGTATCAGTTTTTGTCCATAACATGCAAATAATTACTGCCATATCAGTATCGGACAGAATTTTATAAGTACTGTATTTATATTCATAGTGTTTTACCTGTAAGGCGATGAAAACGGTGCTGACATGAATGGCGAAATACAGGACAGCAATGACGACACACACAATCACATCTGACTGTAGTCTCTCATTCTGTAGCCAGAGAGAAAGAGAGAGAGACACAGACGCATCATTCAAGACAGAAGAGTCCATGTGTGTTTGTGTCTATGTTTGTGAGATTTATGCATGTATTGCTCACCACAGAGCTGCGGAGTTTCTCTGGTAACGGATCCTGCACTTCAGAAAGAGGATCCTCCGGATTTTTCTCTTTTACATTAGGGAAGACCTTTGACTGCACTAATGAACTACACATACAGAAGACAGAATTAAAATCGACAAAAAACAAACTAACCACTGGACTAAAAGTTCCTAAAACAAATAATAAATACTCAAAGAGCTCAATTCAAAGTACTTATAGCAGGAAAAATGCAAGAATTATTTATCAAAAGCACAAACCCACACACTCACAGAAAGACTTACATGAGAACTGAGGGGTCACTGCTTTGGCGGCTGAGATGATATGAAACAGCAACCAACAGCCCACAAAACACAGAGAAAAGCACAGGAATGTGCTGAGGATCCCAGGAGTCCTGAAAACAAACATAATATACAGAGGAATATTCAGTGTGCTTCAACACAGAACAATCCAACATCCACACAAATACAACTGAAATCCTGAAAGTGATTCATCACCTTTAGGGCGCCATAGCAGAACCCATAGAGCATCACTATGGTGACGACGCTGCGCAGAACACTATAGAGAGCTGAGAGCAGACTGGTGCATGCTGGGAGTGAAGACAGACATTACAATGAGTCTCTAAAACACCAATCTCATCACAAACACAACAGTTTTTACAATGGGCACATGTGTTACCGTTTCCTCCGAAGGCGTGAATGTCAAGTTGCTCAAGCAGGTACATGACAAAAGTGTTAATCTGAGGGAGCAGCCCAATGAAGAAGATGATGGGAAAGCACAGGGTAAAAACTAGAGTGAGAGAGACGAAAGAGAGAGATCATGTGAAGCCGGAGTACTTGAGTCCCGTCCCATCAGCAGGATTTTCTCTGTGCTCAGCTCTGGAATATTTTTCTACTTTCACAGGAATGCTGAGGAAAAAGCTTATGGCTTGCAGATTTAAATAAAAGAGCAAAACAAAAACCACTACATATTCATCTGCTGGGAATTTACGCTCAGTGCTCACCAATGAGGAGATCCCGCGCTTGAGACAACAGGATGGAGCTGGTGAGAGCGACTCCATATAGAGACACTGCACTGGAGCTGCTGTTTACACTCCCATAGTGCAAAAGCCAGATCAGCCCACAGCACAGACAGAAATACACAGGCCTGCTGTAGGCGATGATACGATTATGACCCTAAAGAGGGAAAGAAAATCATTGCATCTCTGAATTTAGACCACAAATTTCTTTTTGCAAATGTTAAAAAGGTTTGATGATATTAATTAATATATATATATATATATATATATATATATATATATATATATATATATATATAATCATGAATATACACAACCATTCAAAGGTTTGGAGTCAGTTTGATAAATAAAAAAATAAAAAATACAGTAAAAACAGTAATATTGTGAAATATTATTTATAATTTAAAATATTTCTTCCTTCAGAAATCATAATCTAACGTGTTGATTTGGTGAAACATTTTATTATCATCAATGTTGAAGAAAGTTGTGCTACTTAATATTTTTGTGGAAACAATGATGTTTTTTCAGGATTCTTTGATGAATAGAACTGCATTCCTTTACAAATATTTTTTTTGTAACATTATAAATGTTTTTATTGTCAGATTTGATCAATTTAAGTTGTCCTTGCTAAATAAAAGTATTAATTTCTTTTTAAAAAAAATCATACTGACACCAAACTTTTGAACGGTTGTGTATTCACAATTTGAATTTCCAAATTAATGTAGAATCTACAATATTTTTAATACTTTTTGCTTAATGCCATCTCTCTAAACATAATCTTGAGATTATTCTTATAAATGCATAAGTCCCATTAATCACAGAAATGAACGCATTTATTTTCCCTGCACTAATTTATATGCTTTTGGCTCACAGTAATGGAGTGTGAGTGTTACTGTATTAGAGTGTGTTTGTGTGTGTGTTTGTGTTTGTGTGTGTGTGTGTGTGTGTGTGTGTGTGTGTGTGTTTGTTACTCACATGTCTGGGTGATGAAGAGTCGGGTTGTACACTCTGATTAAGGGATCAAAAGACACATTTTCATTAAAAATGATTCATTAGATCAGTGTGTATTTAAAAAGTGTGATTCTCTCACCTTCAGCAATGAGTACTGGCAACTGGCGATAACGAGGCAGAACTGAAAAACCCAAATGTCAGTGAAGAACCCATGAACTAGCAGCACAGAACCTAGGAAGGCCACGAGAACCGCAAGAGCCACCGAGAGCATGTTCTCCAGAACTTCCCGGTTCCTGATAAACACACACACACACACACACACACACACACACACACACACACACACACACAGCACCATCAGGATATGAGATGAAACATATCAGTACTACACATTCATGTGTGTGTGTGTGTGTGTGTGTGTGTGTGTGTGTGTGTGTGTACCTGTCGAAGAGGGCCAGTAGTGTGAGTCTGTCAAAGTGCAACCCGACCCACAGGTATGGCAGCAGCCAGAAGCGGTAGTACTGCTTGGTTTTGAGCGCGTGCGCGTGTGAGTGTGTGTGATTGTGTGTGGAGGTGGAGTGCGGCGCCTCCTGCAGGTCAGGACTGCCGTCCACATCGTGCTGTTCCAACAGCTCTGGGTCCATGGACAGCAACCGATTCAGACGCATCTGAGGAAACGAGAACTAAGCCGGGGTGAGTTTACACACACACACACACACACACACACAGACTGAGCTCATCATCTCAACTAGGGGTGGGCGATGTGACCAAAATCACAATATGAGAAATGTTATTTCACGGTAACATTATATATCATAATATAGTTATTTTTTTGTAATTATAAAATAAGAACAAAGAAGCAAATCACAAACAATAGGACAAATACAATAGAACAAAGATACAAATTGAATAAAGTTTTTTAGGTTCAGTAGGTACAGTATTTAATGTAGTTAAAAAAAATGATTACAGAAATTGAATAATCAAATAAAAAAATAAAACATTGCATAATCTTCCCTGTATTAATGAAATATAAAAACAAAAGTTAATTATGGAAGCTTGTTTCCGCCACTAAATAAAAAATAATAACTTTTTTCTCAGAACTATGAGATATAAACTTGCAATTTCAAGTTATAGTCCGCAATTCTGAAATATAAAGTCGCAATTTATATTTCCGAAACTCGCAAATACACTGACACATGTTCAGTTTTCACCCAACTGTTTACGTTCACTTAAGATATAACCGGCTGTGTTTATGTCCACACAATGGTCAATTGTGCTTCGGGTGCAAGTCAATCAGTGCAAGTACCGCATTAGGGTGTTTTATTTTTTTTGCACTTAACTCTTTTTAACCTCAAGCACATCCAGCTCTTTATTTTCTAATTCATGCATGTTTCTTTATCACACTAAAATGCCAACAACTTAAAGTCGAACTGTACCGTGATTAAATTATATAGCAGAATTTCTAACTAAAGACACCTTACAGTATATTGTTGAAATTATGTATATTGTCGTATTGCCCAGCCCTAGTCTCAACTGTGCTGCTTTCTCACACAAGCACTTTTTGTGCACAATGCATAATCTCATACTGTATGTCACTATATTTTCTCACAGTCTTTATATTCTCTCTCTGTGTGTGTGTGTGTGTGTGTGTGTGTGTGTGTGTGTGTGTGTTCAGTAGCACTCACCAGGTCATGAGGGTAAAAACGAACTGAGGTAGAACTGGAGAGGTGAGAGTCTGTTTCCCTGCAGATAGAGAAAGATGTTAGTTGTTGGATATTCAACAAGGGATTCTGGTCGTACGTGTGCTATAACTCACCAGAGGTTGTTGGAGGCTCGTCTGGTTGCAGGTTCAAAGTTCACCAGGGACATGTCACATCCTCCGACCTCATAGAGAGGCGGGGTCAGCTTCCCTGAGTCACACAAACACACAGGAGGTTAGGGGTCACATAACAGACATCGCAGGGTCACATGAGCGTGGAGCCTTTTACCACAGATAGGACACTGCCCCCATAATACCTGCTGGTCTGCACTAAATTTTCAGAACAATAACACCTCAATCTGGCAAGACCGACGCCAACAAAATTAAATCACTCCCATTATAATCAGGAAAGCCGTCTACTGGAAATGCCCAACTCTTTTTGATTCCTTTCCTGTGTAAAGATTTTAGTTACACAGTGGTTCTAAAAAGCTTTATTTTGCCCATCGATCTACAATAAAACAATTTAATATTATATGATAACTGATTGCTATGAAGTTTATTTGTTATACATATAAATAACTTACATTACCGTTCATAAGTTCTCACAAAACGGTAAGAATTTTTTGATGAATAGACAAAAGAACGGGATTTTTTAACATAACATAATAAATGTCTTTACTGTCACTTTTGATCAATTGAATGCGCCCTTGCTGAGTCAAACTCGGGCACCAGAGGTGCAGATGCACTATATGTCGGAGCGCTGCCCACAAGGCTATTGGCTCCAAAGTTGTTTTGTTCAGTTCTTTGAGTGTTAAAATGTTCTTAAAACTAGAAGTATGACATTTCAGTTGAAAAGGGGTAGACGAGAACCACTGAACATGTAACACAATAGCATAAGAAACTCTTAATATAATATGATTGCAAAAATAAAATTCTAGAGAAAATTAACACACACAAACACAAAAAAAAAAACTCTTGACAGCCTGTAACAACAGTCATTTGGTTATAATTGTTTAATTTCAAGTGATCCAATCACCATCACTAAACACATCACTGGACAGCACTAAATACAGGTGTAAACGGGGTCCAGTGTTGGGACCAATAAAACCCCATTCAGACAAATCAGAAAATGTAAGCCCATAAATACATGCGCATGAGTTCATGGAACGTCTTCAGTGAGATTAATACCAATGCTAATACCAGGCGTAAACAAGACAAAGAATCCTTTCTCTATCCTTCCTGACTGTATGAGCTTTTTAAGCTGATAACATTTTATTGTGTTTCTCCATTCAAAAACAAGAGATATTTATAGATATATAGATGCACTATTGATCCCGAGGGAAATAAGCCAGCATGTTCCCTGACCGGAAGCAAACCTTAACCACAGCAGTGAGAGTGCTGCATCAATACCTCTAGACCCCCAGGGAAGAGTTTGACTGACCAAAGAAAGTCCATGCCACACAAAAATGCATGCAAAATGTGAAGTAAAGTCATGATGTCAGCCGTATAATCAGTGTGACCCCAAACATCCTAATGTTTACAAAAATAAAACCCCACATACACATGCAGAAAAATGAGTAAACTGATAGAGATAAATAAAGATTAACTCCCACAGCCAATACAACCTGTCAATCTGACGAAAACCTGCTACAGATGCACACTGACTGAATATTGATTCCAGGAAATGACATGCAAATGGAATTAACAGACATGATAAGAAACAGCATGCAGATCTGACAAATAGTACTTGGTGTGACAGACAGCATGCATGTGTGAGACACACGGGATGCAAATTTAACAGGCAGGTGTGACAGATGACAAGATGATGTG
This sequence comes from Abramis brama, assembly GCF_963993115.1. Lineage (NCBI taxonomy): Eukaryota > Metazoa > Chordata > Actinopteri > Cypriniformes > Leuciscidae > Abramis > Abramis brama. The sequence goes on from NC_139981.1 coordinate 20,373,671, forward strand.
ACAGACAGCAGGCAATTTTACGGTGCATACCAAAGTCATCCTGCAGACTGGTCACGCCCACAGTGGACGCCTTATCCGGACAGCCCTCCAGCTGCGCACTTCCATTCCTGACCAGCAGGGAGGCGCTAGTGCTCAATACCGTCACCTGAGACGGCGTGCGGGATGGCTGACCTCTGACCTGTGACCCTGAAGCTTGAGATACCTGACTCAGAGCCTCCTGCAGACTGGAGGAGTAGAAATATGCATGATTCGTGATGAGTAAGAGACTTGCGCATGTGTGACACAGGGATGGACAATTTGGTCACTTTGTGCACTCGACAAAGTCAACCGAGTACTCAGGGAGAACCCGAGTTCATTGCGGTTGACTATGTTGCACACTGTTCTTTCAGTGCATTGTGTCCAGTGTTGTTATTGTTAACTACTAATAGTTAACTAAAACTATTAAAGTGTTTTTTGGTGATTGAAAAAGCTGAAATAAATCAAAATATAAATATTCAATTAAAAAAAAACTTAAACTCAATTGTGTCAACTTCCCAAAATGAGTCACTGAATGTTTTGGAAGGTGAAAAAAGTGTTAGTCATTTGAATATTCAAGTCCCTAGAGTGAGAGTTAGTGTGTGCGTGTTTGTGTATTTAAAAGATAAGGGAGACAAAAACAGAACAAGATGCTGGAAGAAAGTGCAAGGTCACATTTATAGAGAAAAACAGGCAGATGGTAGTGAGAGACGGTAGAATGAGGGCTCTGGAGGTGTTATGGGAGCTGACAGGAAGTGTAAAATGAGAGGAGTGCTGAACGGGAAGAGAAGAGGATGAGTATTCCGATTTCACCACCAGAAAAAGCAAGAGCACAAACAGAACATTACTAGGTAAAAACAGAGAGAAAGGGGAAATAGATGCCTTTGTTCACACTGCACAAAAATCCAATTTGTTTTTTTAATCTAATTATTCGAGATGACCATAGAGAAGTCTATATTTTGAAAGCGACAAAATCATATACGTTTATTTGTTGTTGATTAGTTGACCATTCACTGATGCAACCATTTAAAAATGTTGTTTTGCACATTCCTAATTTCTACATTGGCTGCCACAAAAGCCCCAGCAAAACAAGTGGCATAAGAGAGTTGCTGACTGTCATTTTGGAAAGAGATGACGGAAAATTGGAAAACTGCTGAACTCATCAGTGCGTCATAAACATTAGAGGCATCACTGTGATTAATAACACACATTCATGTGGATGATGTGTCTGTAACGTACACTTGCTTGATCATTCACTGTTCAATAGTAAACGCCACATGTGACAGTAAATGAGGGATTTCAGACAAAGACACTCTACTGTGCATTGTGTATGACATTACAGTCATACATCCTGAAAAATATATATATTTGAAATCGGATCTGACCATATATAACACTTCTCAAAAATATTCTGAATTGAACATTCAGACTGAAACATTTCTGAAATTCCATTTCAACCAGAATTCAAATCACAAACACCATCGTTCAAAAGATTGGGGTCGGTAAGACGTTCTTGAAAGAAGTCTCTTTCAAAGATCAAAAATACAGTAAGAGTTATATTGTTAAGTTTTATTACAATTTAAAATAACTGTTTTATATTTTAATATATTTTAAAATGTAATGTATTCCTGTGATGGTTCAGCATCATTACTCCAGTCTTCAGAGTCACATGATCATTCTAATATGCTGATTTGATGGTCAAGACACATTATATCAAATCAAATCAAATCAAGTATATTTGTATAGCGCTTTTCACAATACAGATTGTATCAAAGCAGCTTCACAGTATTAAATAAAAATAAAATAATACAACAAGGTTTGTTTCTAGTGGAATTTATTGATTGATAAAATAAAATAAAATATCCCCAACTGAGCAAGCCAAAGGCAACAGTGGCAAGGAACCGAAAAAACTCCATCAAGTGACCTAATGGTGTCCTAAAACTCCATCAGGTGACCTAATGGAGAGAAAAAAAACAAAAACCTTGGGAGAACCCAGGCTCAGTCGGGGCCAGTTCTCCTCTGGCATTTATGAACTAGAGGCCGGATTGTAGTTTGAACTGATTAAAAATATTATATGAATGCCTGGCCGAAAAGATGCGTCTTTAATCTAGTTTTAAACTGGGAGAGCGAGCCGAGCAACGAACAGTATCAGGAAGACTATTCCAGAGTTTCGGAGCCAAATGTGAAAATGCTCTCCCTCCTTTGGTTGATCTGGATATCCTAGGTATGACCAAAAGCCTCTTATTTAGTGATCTTAAAGAGCGCGATGGATTATAGGGCGATAGAAGATCCGTTAAATAGACTGGAGCTAAGCCGTTTAGGGCTTTATAAGTCAGTAGCAATACCTTGTAATTAATACGGAACTTTATAGGTAGCCAATGCAGTGATGATAAAATCGGTGTTATATGATCATATTTTCTTGATCTAGTAAGAACTCTAGCGGCTGCATTTTGGACTAACTGTAGCTTGTTTATTGAGGATGCAGGACAACCAGCTAATAAAGCATTACAGTAATCTAGTCTCGAGGTCATGAATGCAAGAACTAACTTTTCTGCATCAGAAACTGATAGCATATTATGTAGCTTAGCAATGTTTCTAAGGTGGAAAAAGGCTGTTTTTGTAACATATGAAATATGATTTTCAAAAGACAGGTTACAATCGAGTATAACACCCAGGTCTTTTACTGTAGAGGATAAAGTAACAGGACATCTACGATGTCAAAGTTGTATTGTGAGAGGTTCTGTGGGCGGTTTTTTGAACCGATAAGTATTACCTCTGTCTTGTCTGGATTTAATAAAAGAAAATTACGCGTCATCCAATCTTTTATATCTTTAACACACTCTGTCAATTTGGATAATTTAGCGTTTTCATCCGGCCGTGATGAAATATATATTTGAGTGTCATCAGCATAACAATGGAAACTAATTCCATGTTTCCTTATAATATTTCCAAGTGGCATCATATATATTGAGAATAATAGAGGGCCCAACACAGATCCCTGCGGCACTCCATAGTTTACTGAAGTTATGATCGATTTTTCTCCATTCAAATAGACAAAATGGTAGCGGTCAGATAAGTATGATCTAAACCAGCTTAATGCTTGTCCTTGAACACCAGTATAATTTTGTAGTCGATCTAAGAGTATTGTGTGATCTATAGTATCGAACGCAGCACTTAGATCAAGTAAAACTAGTATTGAGATACAGCCTTGGTCAGAAGCTAAAAGTAAATCATTTGTGATTTTAACGAGCGCAGTTTCAGTGCTATGATGCGGCCTGAATCCTGACTGAAACTTTTCATAGATATCATTTTCTTGCAAGAAAGAGCCCAGTTGAGCGGACACAACTTTTTCTAGTATTTTAGACATAAATGGAAGATTTGAAATGGGTCTATAATTTGCTAGATTATTATGATCTAATTGTGGTTTCTTAATGAGAGGTTTTATAACTGCCAGTTTAAATGTTCTTGGAACATGACCTAAAGATAAAGATGAGTTAATAATACTGAGGAGAGGCTCTTCCACTACAGGTAACACTTCTTTCAGTAGTTTAGTTGGTATAGGATCTAATAAACATGTTGTTGTTTTAGATGAAGTGATAAGTTTATTTAACTCTTTTTGTTCTATAGTTGTAAAGCACTGTAATTGTTCTTGCGGGGGGATAATTGAGGCTGAATTATAAGGCGCGATTGAGGATTGAACGTTTACAATTGTGGTTCTGATGTTTTCTATTTTTTCAGTGAAGAATTTCATGAAATCATTACTACTAAACTGTAACGGGATATTTTGTTCGGGTGACGTCTGTTTATTTGTTAGTCTAACCACGGTGTTAAATAAAAACCTTGGATTGTTTTGGTTATTTTCTATTAGTTTGCGGAGGTGCTCAGCCCTGGCCGCTTTTAGGGCCTTTTTATAACGTGACATACTGTCTTTCCACGCGATTCTAAAGACCTCTAAATTAGTTTGTTTCCATTTACGCTCTAAATTACGGGTTTCTCTCTTTAGAACATGCATAGTATTATTGTACCATGGTGCTTTAATTTTCTCTCTGACCTTTTTTAATTTAATGGGTGCAACAACATCCAATGTTCTAGAGAGAATGGTGCTCATAGTGCTAGTTAGTTCTTCTAGTTCATCTGTTTGTTTGGGTTCAGGCAGCAGCTGAGACAGATTAGATAAGCAATTTGAGAAATTATCTATGGTGGATGGAAGGATTGATCTGCCTGGTCGATAACGCGGCGCAGCATGACATATTACAGCAGTACGTAAATCTGCAAACTCTTTTAGGAAATCAGCGTAAGGCCCAGGCGGTCTATATACGGTAGCCAAGGCTAGAGATAATATGGATTTTTTTCTAACATCTAAGAGCGTAACATTTAGTACAAGTACTTCAAATGAAATAAACTTATAACCCGTTTTCTGAGTAACATTGAGAATATCTCTATAGATTGTTGCAACACCGCCGCCACGACCAATCAGACGGGGCTCATGCTTATAGGAGTATCCAGATGGAGTAGACTCATTTAGACCGAAATAATCATTTGATTTAAGCCAGGTTTCAGTAAGGCAAAGTACATCGAAGCTATTATCTGTGACTATTTCATTTACAATAACTGCCTTAGGTGTGAGTGATCTAATGTTTAGAAGACCTAGCTTTAAAAATTGTTTTTGTTTACTAATAGCAACATTTTCTGTTTTAATAACAATTAGATTTTTCCTAGATCCTGCAGTAGAATTATTATTTGATCTCACTAAACGAGGAATAGACACAGTTTCTATGCAATGTTCTACACTAGTATTTTTATCATTTAAATTGGTGCAGGAGAGACTATGATTTGGACTTTTGGTTACTAGTCATCTAATGGTATTTAACATTTTGGAGATGTTATCCGACAGAAGATCCACTCCGAATCTGCTTGGGTGTAAGCCATAGGCACGGAAAAGCCTAGGACGCTCCCAAAACAGATTCCAATTATTTACAAAGAGCAGTTTCTGCTCATTGCACCATGACATTAACCATTCATTTAGCGCGAATAGTCTACTAAACTTTTCATGTCCTAGTCGGTACGTGGGAAGCGGTCCTGACACAATGATCGTTATTTCAGGCGATGTGCTGCGTACCGTATCGATCAGATTCCTGAAGTCTTTCTTCAGGACCTCCGTCTGGCGCAGCCTGATGTCGTTCACTCCCGCGTGCAGGACCACAGTTCCGACGCGCTCGTCACCGTTCAGAATCTCGGGAACGCGAGCAGCGATTTCAGAAACACGAGCACCAGGAAAGCAGTGACTGTGCACCTTACTTTTACCTAACGTAGCGTGTACGTGCCGAACGATGGAATCGCCGATGATCACAGCATCGCGTTCGGTTTCGCGAAGAGGGGAGAAGCGGTTTTGTGTGGATAACTCGAAAACCGGGAGGGTCGGAGAGAGTCTTGGTCTAGACCTGACTCACGTCTTCCGCTGCAGAACCATCCAGGCTTCGTGGTGGCGTGTTGGAGCCGGAGTGAACGAGACCATGGCTGATCGCGACCTCGGCGCTCGGGACCGATGCTGAGTAACGCACGGAGTAGACGAGGTCGGAGTCAGCGGGTTAGTAACGTTAATCACTGATTTGTGTGCATCGGCGCGTGATGTTTCAAGAGCTAACCGCCGGTCTATCAGCTCGGCCTGTCTCACTAAAAGGTCGTGGATCTGTTTCTCAACAGCTTCCAGCTCAGACTGCAATGCGTGCAGCTCAAATGTGTCCTCACCTGCACCAAGAGGTAGACTACTTACATCTGATATATTCGCCATGTTTGTTTGTAAGTGAGTGTGGAGAAGACGCGTTCAGCCGTGATCCACGGACGTAACCTATAAGAGTATCCGGCGTTGGATCACTAATAGGCTAGAGCGTCTGCTCAACAGTCCGCGTTGTAACTATGAGGTTTGAGCAGTAGTTTAAATTAAGTAGTTTAAATTTATAGTTAAAACAGTAGTACTGTAAAAAATAGTTTAAAGAGTAGTATAAATTTATATCTGAAATCAGTTGTGTTACTTCATATTTTTGTGGAAACCGTGACACAATTTTTCAGGATTCTTTGATGAGTTAAAAAGATAAAAAATAACAGCATTTGAAATATATTGTCACAATGTAAAAGTCTTTACTGTCACTTTTGATAAATTTAAAGCGATAGTTCACCCCAAAATGATCATTTACTCAAGTCGTTCTAAATTTATTTTGTCTGCTGAACACAAAAGAAGAATATTGGTAAAAAAAAAAAATACTACGTCCATCAACTGTCTGGTTACCGACATTCTTTAAAATATCTTCTTACATTTTTTGGGAGAACCATCCCCTTAAAAATCTTACTGACCCAAAACTTTTGAATGTTTGTGAATGGATGTGGTTTGGTTTAAGTTTGTAAAAGTAAAACCCCACATGGTCTTTGCTCTCATCATGATCCTTCAAGAGAGACAGACATGCCTCAGGCCTGACGATGAGACAAAGCACTCAAACACTCTCTCTCCGTCTGAAGCCATGATGGCATCTATAATGGCAAGGATGGCTGTGTCTGGGGGTTATGGACAGATTTAGCATGTGAAAGAAGGGCACAGTGACCGTAACTCTCCAGGATACAGTATTAGAGACTCCAGAAGCAGCATGTGTATGTGTGTGACAGTGGGGGTGAAGTTAAACAACTTCACGTGGTGACGTGGTTTATCAGAACAGGATAACAAATCCCCAAAAGGCCTAAAAAAAATAGACACTGGGAAAAAAATAAAAAGAACTCATGCAAGAACAAAATTAAGACATGAAGCGTATGGAAAGGCAACATGCAAGAACGTTGGCTTCTGGTACCAGCACATTGGTACTCTGAGGAAGGGTTAAAAGTCTGTAAAGTGGTAAGAAGAGGGAAGCAAGCAAACTCAGCATTAAATTTCATGCAGTGCCCCAGAGAAGCGTGGAAATGACAGTTAAAGTTGTGTAAGTAAACGAGGAAGGAGAATGATGACGTGAACATCAGAACAGGTGAGTCAAAGCTGTTGTTCTGCAATTGGCCGATCAGTCCCCGGCGAGTCGTACCTGAGCGGGGATCCGATGAGAGAGGCGGGGGGTGTGGAGTTACTTCCTGCGTTGTGCCGTCTACGCACTGCTTGCCGACGAAACGTACTACGCTCTCGGCGAAATGTGACTGTGTCGTCGTTCCCTGGGGCTGCCGTAAAAGAGAAAGGCAGGAGGGAGTCCATCAATAGGGGAGCCACCAAAAATAAGCTTTCACTGTACTAGCAGAATGCAATGCTGCATACAAGCACAAGCTGCACTCTTGGAAGACAAGTGTAGACATAAGAATCATCAAACACACCAATGCAAAATATAAAGAGCCTGATGCTTACCCATGTCATATTTAATGCAAAACAAATTGAGTTAGCCCTAATGAGTTTATTTATAAAGTAGTATGTGATATATATATATATATATATATATATAATATCATTATAATTAATAATATATATGTATATATATATTATATATATATAATTATTAGTTTTTTGACCGGGCAGTGTACATTGTGTGTGTGTGTGTATATATATATATATATATATATATATATATATATCGGAGGTGTTTTAAAATGAGGAGGCAAAGCCTCACATTTTTTTTATATAGGCCTATACTGTAGGCCCTATATCAAATGTAAATTTATGTCCGTTACACTTCATTTTCCTGTTTAAATAAACATTACATAAAAAAGAGAGACCAAACACAATTCTATTTTAGCCTATATTTTTGGCAATAACTATGTAAATTTATATTTATTAAAACCAAGTATTCATTTCATGAAGTTAGTGTTTTTACACATTTTTACATTTATTCCAATAATAACTAAAGGCAGTAACAATTCAAACAATGTATATCATTTGTGAACTAATGTTCAGCTGTTCTTTTTATTTTTTATTTTCAGGATTCATCAAGCTTGTACACACTGGTCACAGACACAAAGATGTACCTTTAATTTCACCAAGCTTTTATATTACTTTTTTAATTAGTCTTCCCATTGACGGCTTCACTATCTTCATTCAGGCCGATGAGAACACGCATAAAAACAAGAGGTAGGATTTATCACACGTACCAATCATATCCAATCATAGCACGATGGAGGCATTGCCTCCTCTCATGTGACTTTCCCCCATTCATTCTCGATTACCCCCCACTGAACCTATATACATATACACATATATACACAATGTACACTACCCGCCTGGCCAAAAAAATTACAATGTCATAATTCATCAGGCTCAAATTGTGAAAAAAATGGTTGGGTGGGACTGGGAGCATGAAGAATCATTTTCACACATGAATTGGCACCTTAAATTCATGTGCTGGAGGACACTTTACAGAGTGCTTGACTCTTGCAGTGTCAATACAAGGTCTTGACCAAAAATGTATGCACCTCTTGATGGAAATAAATGCTGTGATGTTTTCAAAGTTTTGACGAACATGCAGTCAAAAAAGGCAATATTGGAAGAAACATCTTTAGGAACCGGAATACAAATGTGATTATAAGAAGAAGAATAAAAATTCAATGTAATGATGTGTTTGCAACCAAACAGCCAGTGAAAAACATAACTAAAACTGCTTCGTCATCTTTCTGCATCCAGATGGTTAATCACATTGCCTTTGTAACATTATAAACCGAGCAGTTCTTCTAAACATGGACTTTAACTGCAGCACTCCCACTGCTGATGAACTTTGACCTGAACTGACGATTCATCACTGAAAGAAAAACTTTATTACTACAATAAAACAGTCTAAACAATCTCATGCAGGATCAGAAGGGCTATAAACAGAGGCACAATGGTTTTCTCTAGAACAATGCTTTTTCTATGTTCAGACCAGCTAATTTGTGAGAAATAAGCCTACAGAGAAGACAACAGAAGCACGACCAAGAAGAACATTAGACAATGTTCCATCAAACATGATCCAGTTACTGTTACAAATAAACAAAGCGCATCAGAAACACAGCTAAAATTTCAAACCCTCAAAGCACTAGTGCAAACACAGGAGAAAAGATATCATAACACAGACATCTAAACATTGCACACACCTCAATATATTACACTTGTACTTCCAAACACAAAAACACAGCATCTGATCACAAGTGGTCAGCAGTACATAAAGGTGTAAACAGGGACCACTACGTTTTAGAATCACTGAAACAGCATCAATATCACAATTCATTCTCACACAAGCAAAAGGTGCACAACGACTGAATGGTCACTGTAGACCAGAGGAGAGACTAAACCCTGCAGATCTCCCAGATATAGATTCAACAGGCTGTCAGAGTAGCACATCAGTAATTCTGCAGGGGTTTGTGGGTCACAGCTGCGCTGGCAAAACAGACTGCATTAGCATCTACTAGCTTCAGGGCAAAGCTTGTTATCTGATTGGCTACATTCTGCTGAAAAACATCCATCTGAGCTCTAACCTGCTGCAGACCTCAGATGTCTAGCACTTCAGACTGACCTCAGAATCACTACTTAAAGAAACAGTTCCCCAAAAATGGAAATTCATCATTTACTCACCCTCAATTCGTTTCAAACTTGTATGATTTCTTTGTATCAAACAACACGAAAGGAAATGTTAGGCAGAATGTTCACGCTGTTCTTTGCCAGACAATGAAAGTGAATGGTGACCAGGAGATTTCAAGACAAATAGCTTTGTGTGAGGAACAAAAAAAATGTATGTCGTTGTTTACTAAAAATTTCATTTATTTGAGTTGAAAACGTGCATTTTCAAATTTCAGTTTTTTCACAATCAGTTAAAAAACTATTGACCCTCTATTGATGTCAAATCTGCAATGCCACATCCTTGTCATGGAATATTTTTTTATACCATGGTCTGTCTGAATACTCTGGCTGGAAGTGCAATAAAAGCGTTTAATGCACAGGTAAATCCAAGTCAGTTCTATCACCGTTCTATATTAATGCGCTGTTTTCATTGAAGCACACATACACACACGTCACTCACACACAGAAACTTATCAATACTGTCACGCAACTTTTAGAAATAAAATAGCTTTGCTACTGAATCTCTATATTATATTTATCACCAACAAGGGGATTTCATCACTATTTTGAAGTAATTAAACTCACAGTTTTGTTGTTAATAGAGAGACGCTGAAAAGACACAGGTACGCATATCTCATCTCCTCTCATCTCTCTCTCTCTCAGAGATAGATCTAACAAGCCTTAACTGATGACAATAACTGTCAATTTTACCCTTCCTTTCAAATATTGAGCAGCAAACAACAAGTTGTCAATGCTGGCAAATTACAGTGGTAGAAGTGGGATAATCCACGGCTAGCTGTGCATTAAACGATTTTAATGCACTCCACAGAGGATTAAATGCATTAAAAATTTGAATGCACAGCTAGCCGAGGATTATCCCTTACATATGCAAACATAAATTAGATCTGAAAGTAAATAACGACTTAAAGTTGGCATGAAATGGAAATTCACCATATTTACTAAATGCACCTTTTTGATCTTACTGCGAACGATTCATCCATGAATGTTTAATTCTTTTTACCTTGAAATTTTTATTCAAAAAAACTTTAAACCCGACTTTCTCTGGTGATGTATGCTGGACTTCTCCAATTAAGGCCCCTTAAACTCCGCCCCTTTCTTACAATCAACTGCAAGCTCGCATTCAGATCGTCCTCCATCCAATCAACAACCACTAATAGAACAAACAAAGTCCTGACTCCCCACCCTATTTTTTTTCTTTTTCAATAATCCGTTTCACTTGGATGTATGTCATAATATGAAAGAAAAGATCTGTCACTACTTCTGTTACATTGCGTTCCAGACACAAAGCTTATGGGTCATATTGTTTGAGTTTATTATATTGCTTTTTATATTCAGCATTCACTTTCATATCATTACATGGAAAAGAGCAGTGTGAGAAGCAAAACTTCTCATTTTGCAGGTCATGGAAGAAAGTCATGAGGATTTGGAACAACATGATGGTGAGTAAATGATGACAGAACTTTCATTTTTAGTAAGTGCATGTGCAATATCGCATTACTGTGTGCTCACCCCGTGATCCTGTCGTTGCGTCTTGTGTGTGACTGAGGGAGATGGGGCAGGGCAGGCTGTTTCTGGAACGGGTCACTGACTCAAGCTGAGAGGCCCTTCCCAGCAGGGACGCCGCATCCAACACCTCCCCCTCTTTTGCCTCCAGGTCCGACTTGGAAGTGGTAAGGGGTCTAGAACTTGCTGGTGCCCCCAAATGATGGGGGTCATTAAGGCAAGCAGTAGTGCTGCTGTCCAGGCTCAAGACCCGGGCGTGAGTTTTGGCGCTGCCTGTACTCGGAGTACGTCGCGTAGCTCTGCGTTTGCCCTTCTCCTTGTCCTTTATTCGTTCCTTTTCCTTATCTCTCTGACTGTGAGTTTGCACTCCGTGCATTTTGGCCAGTAGCGAGGGTCCGCGGCGATCCTCGGGAGAGGGGCAGGAGTGGGGTGTGCTTGATGAGGAGTCTGTGCTGAGCTGGTGGGTGGAGTGTAGGCTGGAGGCACAACTAAGTTCGCTCTGATCACTGGAGTCTTCCTCTCCTTTCATGAACACTGCTGACCGAGGCTTTGCCATGCCACGTCCACAAATGTATTCCCGGTGCCTGCTGGCGTCAAAACTACTTGCACGCTGCTTACCGCTCCGTCGCCGACCACTCCGGGTGGCGGCAGACGAGGAGGCAGCCCGGTGAACAAGATTGGCTGTTTTGGATCGCACTTTGTCTGGTTCCGCCTCCTGGTGCTGGTGGGAAAGACCAGCAGACACATCTACGCTAGTCCTTGACGCCATCTCCACAGTCCCCTCCCCCTGTTGACCCTCAGAGTTTGCAGGTTTGGGAGCATCACCGGTGGGCAATTTGGTGGCAAGTTCGTTGGCATGGGGGTTTTTATTAGCCTCCCCCGAGGCCACATTAGAGTTACGCGGGTCGGCGTGTCCCGCATTTACCTTCTCATCCCCAGACAGCGACAGCAGGCTTTCTACGTGCGTGGAGCTGGTCTGCTCACTGTGCAGGCTGCTCAGGGTGCTGTTGGTATCCCGGTCTGTCCCACTGCAGTAGCTCTCAGTGGAGCCGCTGCTGCGTGTGCTTAAACTCCGCAAACTTTCGGCACTGCGTCCACCTGTTCTTTCTCGACCCCCCTGAACACCCTCTGACTGGTACAGCCCAGATCCCCCTTCCCCAGCACACTCTCCTTCCCCTGCCTCTCGGGAGACAGACTGTGATATCCTGCGGCACTCCTTCGGATGATATCTGTGGAATTCGGTTACTGAAGTGCTGGGAGTTCCAGAGTCTGGCTGCTCAGAGCTCTCCGTCGCCCTCTGTGACCTGGAGGCCTCCATTTCACAGACAGGATCCAGTCCTCCCCGGCGGGGTGGAGGGTACAGGCTGAACTCGGGGAGAGAAGGATCTGGAAAAGCAGATCCTGCAGAACTTGAGGTGCGAGGCAATCCGCGAGGTCGAGATGACTCTTTGCGGAATGACTGTGAGTGGGTGGAAAGATGGGCAGTAATTTCTGTGTCACAAGAGGACAGAGACTGACTGAAAGGGTGGGGGGTGGAGCCATAAAGGTCCTGAGCCAATGAGGTTGAAGGCTGCATGGAGGCAAAAGAGTCATTGGAGACAAGGCAGAACATCTTTGGTTCCGACATCAAATCTAGAGGGAAAGAGAAATATAATAGATTGTGTAAAAATTATACAGACGTGGGAGTCAAAATTTACCCTATTTTTAATGGAATCCTGGTCTTACTGCGAACGATTTATGAGTGCATGTTATGTTTTCAAAACGCAATGACTTGCTTGCTTTGCAGTTGTTACATTTATATTAACCCTTGTGCATTGTTTAAATTTACTACCTTTCGTTATGTTAGTGGCTGAAAACAGCCACTACTTTAAACTGCTGTAAAAATGTATCAGATAAATATTTTTTTCAATTTTATTTGCATAAATCTATTAATCAACCTCAGTCCTGCTCAAAAATACTAAATGTTTAAAAAAAATTCAGGATTTTAACTCTTTAATTGCCAAATTCGTAAATGATGTCACTGATTTGGGGAAAAAAAAACACAAAATGACTAATTTTCAATATAAAATGTGATTGTGGACTGGATTTTTTTTTACCTTTTATCACAGTCTTGGACATGTCAAAGATTAGAAACAACATTGGTTTTGATGCATTGTTATTTTTTTTGCAGCATGAGATTTTAACTTTTTCTCCCTCATTTACTGTTCGTGGCTGTTTTTGCCCCATTGACTTCCATTATAACCTCATTTTTTGATTGCAAAGCCATGACACCATATAATCATGCATTTTTGATTGTTGGTGGTTTTCCCTGTTGGGAAGAGGTAAAATTTGTAATTTTTACTGTTGATAACTAGGTGGAACCATTAACCCTTTAGATAGGCCTGTGCAAAAAAAAGCTTAGTTTCTGGCTTTTACATGGAGTATTATGGAGTTTATATGGAGTATAAAAGCATAATAAAGTGTGTGTGTGTGTGTGTGTGTGTGTGTGTGTGTGTGAACTCACCTTGATGCATCTGAGAAAATCAAAATATGCACCTCAGCTCTCAGAACTACATGGAGTAAACAAAAACAAAGTAAGTGTATTTATGCATCTGCTGCCTTTTGATGGTGAGAAATGCAGACTAAACAAAAACAAAGCAAGTGGATTTAAACGCGTGCATGCAAGCCTGCTGCTCATTTGATGGTGAGAAGAGCAGCAAGCAACATGAGAAAGGGCTTGACTTGTAGTGAAGTTTTAGAGATGATTATGCAGCCTGACCCCTCCAGCGAGCTGCATGATGTATCGTCTTCCCCCTCTGACACCACAGACTCAGGAGAGTCAGATCCTGATTTGGATGTGGCACCCTCATCATCCTCTCTAGCTTCCACTGAAGGCAAGGAGGATTCGGAGGATCCTGGATCTGGGTGGATTGGGAGAAACGGCGAAGTGTGGTTTTCCACTAACGCGGAGACAACTCCCTTTCTTCAGCCGCCAGAGGCGTGACTCCAGGGCCGACGCGCTATGCCATCACAAAGGTCCAGAACATGGATTCCGTGTTCAATCTGTTTTTTATGGAGGAGATGATTGACCTCATTGTCAGCATGACTTGCGTCAACACATACATGTTTGTACAGTCATACAAACATGTATGACTATGCTTTGTGATGGCATAGCGCGTCGGCCCTGGAGTCACGCCTCTGGCAGGCTGAAGAAAGGGAGTTGTCTCCGCGTTAGTGGAAAACCACACTTCGCCGTTTCTCCCAATCTACCCAGATCCAGGATCCTCCGAATCCTCCTCGCCTTCAGTGGAAGCTAGAGAGGATGATGAGGGTGCCACATCCAAATCAGGATCTGACTCTCCTGAGTCTGTGGTGTCAGAGGGGGAAGACGATACATCATGCAGCTCGCTGGAGGGGTCAGGCTGCATAATCATCTCTAAAACTTCACTACAATTCAAGCCCTTTCTCATGTTGCTTGCTGCTCTTCTCACCATCAAATGAGCAGCAGGCTTGCATGCACGCGTTTAAATCCACTTGCTTTGTTTTTGTTTAGTCTGCATTTCTCACCATCAAAAGGCAGCAGATGCATAAATACACTTACTTTGTTTTTGTTTACTCCGTCTCCATGTAGTTCTGAGAGCTGAGGTGCATATTTTGATTTTCTCAGACACATCAAGGTGAGTTCACACACACACACACACACACACACACACACACACACACACACACACACACACACACACACACACTTTATTATGCTATTATACTCCATATAAACTCCATATAACTCCATGTAAAAGCCAGAAACTAAGCTTTTTTTTGCACAGGCCTATCTAAAGGGTTAATGGTGCCACCTGGTTATCAACAGTAAAAATTACAAATTTTACCTCTTCCCAACAGGGAAAACCACCAACAATCAAAAATGCATAATTATATGGTGTCATGACTTTGCAATCAAAAAATGTGGTTATAATGGAAGTCAATGGGGCAAAAACAGCCACGAACAGTAAATGAGGGAGAAAAAGTTAAAATCTGATGCTGCACAAAAACTAACAATGCATCAAAACCAATGTTGTTTCTAATCTTTGACATGTCCAAGACTGTGATAAAAGGTAAAAAAAAATCCAGTCCACAATCACATTTTATATTGAAAATGAGTAATTTTGTGTGTGTTTTTTCCCAAATCAGTGACATCATTTACGAATTTGGCAATTAAAGAGTTAAAATCCTGAATTTTTTTTAAACATTTAGTATTTTTGAGCAGGACTGAGGTTGATTAATAGATTTATGCAAAAAAAATTGAAAAAAATATTTATCTGATATATTTTTACAGCAGTTTAAAGTAGTGGCTGTTTTCAGCCACAAACATAACGAAAGGGTAGTAAATTTGCCCACAGTGTACTGTTGAGTTTTTGAAAAATTTCAAAGCATTTTCCCAAAATATGTGTCAAAATAAGATTTGTCACCAAAAATCATTCCATTTGCTGAAACACAGAGAAAGTTATGGCCAAATTTAGACTAAAAAATACCCCATAGTGGATGAAAACATCCCCAACAGCACATAAGGGTTAAATATTGCAGTTTGGACGCTTTTATTGTGAATAGATGTCTGGGATAACAAAAGTTTATTAAATTGACACGGTATCTGTACACTCGCTACATACACAACCCAATGTGAAGGTGTTGTAGTGTTTTGAGCAGCACTGAGCTGATTTTTGCAGCTGCGATGTTTATGCACCGTTAGGCAGTGTGGGCCATATGACAAAGTTAATAAATAGCCAAATAGATCATTTTCAATCATTAAATCAATGATGAACCAGAATTGTAGTTTAAAATTTAAAAACAAGCCCTGAGACATATCGACATCCCTAATAAACACACTGTTTCCTGAGTGCTAATGCAGTGTTAATAACTGATACGGTCATCTGCTCATTTATCACTTCATTCTGCACACTATCCTAAAGCCACACTGTCCATAAGGTCTTTAGCTTATGTGCTTTAGAAAGTCCGAGCCCAGAGTGCAGTGCTGATGTAACTTTCTGTGTCATCTCATTATTCACAAAAAGCTTTTGTACTGATCACAAACTTTTGCTTTTCGAAAGACACAGACAACCTTTTTCATGTCAGTAATAATTTCAGCTATATATTACAGGTTTTCAACTTTTACGAAACACTTTACAGTTGAATAAAAGTTTAAAAAACTGCAGCCTAACCAACCAATTCTCACTTCTGCTGAGGACATAAACGCGTTTCATCGCATGTGTGACTAAAATAAAAATAAAATGCAAAATAAAATAAAATGCACATTATCACTGCCATTAGAGTGTAAACAGAACAACTGATTTCTGCTGGTGATTTCGTTGAAGTCTATCCGTTTATAAGCACAGTTTTGATATACATCAGTATATGTCTGGATGTTCCACGGAAAAAACAACTTCATACAGATTCAGAATGACATGATGAGTAAATAATGCCAGAATTCTTGAACTATTTCTTAAAGTGAGATCAATAGTGAACTTTTAGAGTTTCTAAAGACTAATTTGCATTGCATTATACTATAGCTGATGTTAATTAAGATTCACACCTTGGTCATGACTGCAACTCTGAGCCAAACTCAAACTAATGCCATCGGGAGCCTTTCCAACACCTGCCCCTGCAAACAGACAGAGAGAGACAGAGAAGGTCAAGTTTTATAACTTATTCATTAACTTAACGTATCCGCCCTCTCTCTCTCTGTCTCTCTCTCCTCTCTTCCTCCTTCTCTCTCACCTTTACAGCTTTATTCAAACACATCCCTGACGTGGCCCGCAGTACTGCAGGTCTTCTGACATATCGCTGCTGTCTGCAGAAAAACTCTTCTCTCTGATCCTGAACACTTCTATTTATAGCAATAGTAAACCTGGTTCACACTACTGTCCTCTGAGTTTTTAACAACTCAAAAAAGTCAACTTCTACTGAACACTTGAGAACACCCTGTAATGTTCCTGCTGCTGTCAGTTGGTCTTCCTTGTTCATTCTGGAGGTGTGTGATTGATAATAATAATAATACTTTGTTACATTTATATAGCGCTTTTCTGGGTACTCAAAGCGCTTTACATGGAAGGGGGAAATCTCCTCAACCTCCACCAATGTGCAGCATCCTCCTGGATGATGCGACGGCAGCCATATTGCGCCAGAACGCACACCACACACCAGCTTACTGGTGGAGAAGAGACAGTGATGAACCCAATCAGCATATGGGGATGATTAGGAGGCCATAATGGACAGAGGCCAAGGGGCAAATTTGGGGATTTTTAATGACCACAGAGATTCAGGACCTCGGTTTAACGTCTCATCTGAAGGACGGGCAAGCAGGTTGCACCAGGTTTTTATAATAAGGTGAATTTCATTTATATATATATATTTTCCACAAAACAAAGAAAGTCATACAGGTTTAAATGAAGGCGAGTAAAAAAAAAAAAATTACATTGTTTTTTAATTTTGGGTTCATTTTTTTTTAACTAGATACTAATACTGTAAGAGATTTAAAAAAAGGTCTCACGTTTGGTTGTGACTGAGCCTCCATGGGTTATCTGTTGGGAGTGAGAGAGAGATGAAATAAGCTCTGGTGAGTCATTTACATGAGATCATGATGTCTGTAACTTCCCATCACTGTTACTAATTTAGCAGACATGCACAAAAACACAGCACAGTCATTTAATCACAACATAACCAATTAGACTTTGTTTCTACTCTATGACTTCACGATTCAACCAACAGATTCTGACAAAACACACACACAGACAGACAGTCTGGGACAAGCAGTGCTATAAGCCAGAACATAACACCCCTGAGCTTTCACCAATTATACAGCAGAAACAGACACAGACTCTAAACCAGGACAACTTCATTTTACAAAAACTAATAATCGCATATTTTACCACAAAATTAGTGCAGTATATGCAGAAAAGTAAATAATACTAGGAATTTGTAATATTAAATACTGAATATTGTAAACATTTACAATATTTAAAAAATATGTTATTTATATTCATATATATTATAAATATAATGTATATGAATAAAAATAAATATATATTAATTATAGTTTTACTTAATAATATATATTACTTATACTCATTGTTAAAATTATATTAAATGTATTATGTTTCAATATACATATTAAAAGTATATTATAAATGACCCTAAACAAAGAAAAAATTATGTTCTGGAATATAATATAAAAAAATGTAAGGTAACTATGTCAGGGGTGTTCATTCTTATTTATAACCTCAAAGCAATTATTTCAGACTCATCTTTAACTTATTTTGAAGCAAAGAGTGTTCTGTTTACATTACAATTCATGGTAACATCTGTAGTCCTCAGCTGTTAGTGCCCTCCAAAAACTTTCTTGGCTGTGGTGGTACTAACAATGTGCAGTGGTAAGAAATCTTTGAATCTTAAAAATACAAACAAAAGAAATCCAGGCAAAAAAAAGCAAAGCCCCCTTCTGGATCCCATTCCTATGGAACTTTGTATCCGCCACGGAATAAAAAAGACAGACAGACGCACCTGATGGCTGGAGTCCATTCCTACGTAAGAGTTCCGTGAACTGCAGTCGACCGGTGGCGTCTCCTCCCGTGCAAAATCGGACATCTCTATTCCACCCCCTGGATCCCTGCACACACACACACACACACACACACACACAAACAAACACACACAAAAGGTTAGTTACCTAGCAACACACTAACAGGAACAGCCCGAGGGTTTGAGAGTTAACGATGTCATTTATGATCAAACTTGCACAGCAGCACAGGCGCCAGCAGAGAGGAGATCATTGCAAGCATCTATCTAATGTCTGCCACCCATTAGGCAGAGATCACCCTCCCTCTCTTCATTTTTTGGGAGATTATAATAATATTTTTAGGAGGTTTATTTTGATTGGCCCCACAGAGAATAAAATGTGGTGGTGAATGGTAATCCCCACGGCCAGAGCTCACCTACCAACGTCTGCCTTTATTTTTTGTTGCAGCTAGAGGCAGTTTTCAGGAGATACATGAGGGTCTTTGGAAGAATTAAAAACACATTAGCTCTTCAGCTCAGGGGGGCCTCAAGCAGAAATATCATTTATTTTCTTAATTAGTGTAAGTACAGACCTGGACAAACCAGGAATGTCCCTCCAGATGTGCGTTTATAGTACATCCAGTATCGATTTCTCTTTTTCATATAAATATGTAAAAGAGAAAAGTTGTTGATGCCTGTAAAAAATGTAGTTAAAGCAACACAAAGCACTTTTCCTCTTCGGTCCCCCTACAGGCTGGAAGTGGAATTGTACATTACCTTACCGCAGCCTACCATCTCGCGCACGCTATTTGTTTATCCAAATAGCTTTGGAAATATCAATGTCCACAGACAAGGTAGAGTATGTTGCATAATTTTATGAAAGTATGATGTATTGCGACATCAGAAACGGAGAAAAACAAAATAATGACATTGCTTGCTATTTTTTTGCTATTGTAACGCTTGCCTTAAAGCAAGTCAAATTTGTAGTTTCTTATGTCTCATTCGAACAGATCCGCAATCTGGCACTTGCATAGTGCGGTTATAGCCGATAGAGGGAATGCAGAAGTGGAAATTTGGAAACATTATTTTAAGGTACAAAAGAATCTTTGGTGTTGCTTTAAAAATGCTTGATTCATGATTTGAGTAACTGTGTTTAATGTGTTGACGCATCAGGTTTGTATGTTGGTTTATAAGGCTCTATATCAGTTCTCCTGATTCACTCACTCCTTCCCCTCCTCCCTTTCTCTCTCTCTCAGTGGGTGATGAATGGATCCAGCATGACAGCAGATTAGCTCTCAGAAACATCCCTACCGCTGAGTAACAGCGCTGTCCCTTAATCAAAACTTCGTTGAGATGAATTAGAACCGTTCTGAGTGGAACCAGGGCCTCCTTGTCGAGATTCGAAATCCTTCTCGAAAAAAGTGACATTCAAAAGCTTTTCTTAAGATGAGTCACTTTCCTAAACTGAATCAGAACCTTTCCTGAGAAGATTTAACCCCTAGGATGATTTATATCACAACCTTTATTGAGAGAATTCAGAACCTGAAATGATTCAAAACTGTTAAAATCAGAAACTTCTTAAACTAAATCTGACTTGTTTATACAAGCTCAAAATCATTAACTGTGCAGTGGCTTTTGAGTAATCCAATAAATGATTCTTACCCAGGCCCGTTTGAGTGTTCTTGCCGGGTGCCGGTGCCCTCACGTTGGTGCTCTGCCCCCTGTACCCGCCCCTCACTCCCTTTGGCCCGCAGCTCCACCACCTCCCCTTCATCCAGCGCGGTGTGCAGGCGATAATTCACAGCCTTCAGCAGCACAAACATACCTGCTATCACCCCACAGTAGATCCCCACAATCACCATGGTGGGGGGCAAGGCCTACAGAGAGAGAGACACAGCAAGAGATTTTACATGAGTAGAAAATAAGTCATTTTTGTGGTTTTGAGTTCATTTTTATAAAGAAATAACTACTTTTATTCATCAGGGATGGATTAATTTGATTAAAAGTGACAGTAAAGATGTATATATTTTTACAAAAGATTTCTATTTCTAATAAATGCTGTTCATTTGAACATTCTATTCATCTTGAAAAATAAGCAGCACAACTGTTTTCAACATTGATGATAATAAGAAATGTTTCTTGAGCACCAAATCAGCACATTAAAATTATTTCTGAAGGATTATGAATAATGGCTGATGAAAATTTAGCTTTGCCATCACAGAAATACATTTTAAATTATATTAAAATAAAACAGTTACTTAAATTTGTAACAATATTTCAGAACATTCCAGTTTTTACTGTACAAAATGCAACCTTGGTGAGCATTAAAGACTAAAGGTGATGATACACAGGGCAACTTTTTGAGCAATGTTGCTCATGTTGATGAGACACAGGGCCCATGACCGATCTAAATTATCCAGATAGAAATTTATTGCCCATTTTCAATGGGAAAGTGCCTGAGCAACAATTGCTCAAAAAGTTGCCCTGTGTATCATCACCATAACATTTTTATTTAAAATGTAAAAACCTTACCGATCACAACTTCTGAAAGGTTGAGTACAATCCTTAGATCTATTATTGATCTATTGTATTTCCCCATCAATGAATTAATAAAAGAGCCACATCGTTTCAAATACTGACATTAAAGCAAACCAAGGCATTAGACGGTGTGATAGGCTCACATATTTCAGCCTATTAACATCCTTCTGTTGTATAAATATCATATACAAATATAGGACTCGGTTATACAGAGTTACGGGGTTATGAAAAGGGACAACAATATTTCAGTCGCAACCGGAGGGCAGAGGCTAAAAACAGCCTGGCACTGAACGGACATCGGTGGACTAAACACCTCTCCATATCTGACACACACACACACACACACGCATATTCATCCTCAAAAAACAGAGGAGCACATTCATCAGTTGCTTATGGATTCAGTGATTATTTCAGCACTTCTGCAGGACTTTACATGATGTCGTTTAGCTGTGGTTGAAAGGCAATAAAGTACCCAAGCAGAACCTACATGGATGGACGGATGGATGGATCTGTGCAGGAAGTTAAATATGGACTGAGTGGCACCAGATCTAATACACAGACCTGAGACCTCACCCACAGAACGGGCACGGCTTTAAAAGTTATACACATGATGCCTATTAAAAGTCTCTTTTTATAAATAGACCGCAAACAGGAGTATAATGTTTCACAGTAAAGAGGGATTTTGTTGTGACATGAGTCGTTATGATGAAGATGGAATTTGACGATGTTTTTTTCAATGCATTTTCTGTGATGACTCTGAAATAAAATCTGGGGAATTCTGCGGAATTGGTTTAAATATGGCAAATGTGGCAAACGGCTGCGAGTACTGCACTTTTGTGGCTGAAAGCATAGTAAAAATGAGCTGATACAGCCTATTTAATAAACAAACACACGATGGGAACGGGTTGAACTTTGCAAAGAGTGAAAGAAGTTTAACATTTCTGTGTTCACTGTTCAGCTCATTCTGGTTGTAATTAAAACAGATCAGAACTCACTGTGGCTGTTCTGAGTGTCACAACAATTCACTAATGAATCCTGATTAGATCAAAAGCACAATACTACGAAATATTGGCATCTACGACTGACATCTATGGTTCTGTGAAGAAGAACCTTTAATATCATTCAAACATTTTGGGGTCTGTAATATTTTTCAGAGAGAAAAAATGCTGCTCTTCAAACTTCTGTTCATCAAAGAATCATGTGAAAAAAATGGATTTCCACAACAAAAAAAAAAATATTAAGCAGCACAACTGTTTCACTGAACTGCATCACATCATCATATTATGATTTCTTAAGGATCATGTGACACTGAAAACTCAGCTTAGCATCACAGGAATAAATTATGGAAGTTATTTTGATTATCTTTTTCCACTCAATGAAAGTCAAACAGTTTTGTTAACCATTTCCAATGCCCTTCAAAATATCATCTTCTGTATTCCACAGAAACAAAGTCGAACAGGTTTGAAATGACACGAAGAACTTTCCCTTTAAAACAGAGAAAGACTAAACACGCACCAAATCTCATGACATCAGGTCTAAAATACCCAACTGTCAAAACATGTCGTCAAAACCAAAACAAAGACTCAACAAGCCAGAACTGAACCGATTCAGCTGTAAAAAATTATATTTCTAGGTTTTCCATGACCATGGATAACAGACGGATAAACAGAAACGTAGCCTGTGAGTACTGGAAATGGATGTAACGTACATGGATCATAAAGAGAGAGAGAGAGAGAGAGAGAGAGAGAGAGAGAGAGAGAGAGCGAGAGAGAGAGAGAGAGAGATGGATAAAGAATGAGGAAAAGATGATAGAGATGACAGAGATGGGCTGATAAGGACTGAGGGATGGAGAGAAGAAGAAACCCGACGGCTGCATCTCTCACCATGTAGAGCGTGAACGGGAGGCAGAGCAGCAGCAGCCACAGGTAAAGGTGAAGCGCGTTCACGAAGGTGTTCTGGTGGGGGTCGTAATACCATCCGCCCGTCACCGACGCCCACACGCCCTGCCGCAGGATCTGCAGGGTCTGCGACCCCATATTTACCCCCTATCCCCTCTCTAGCCGTCTCGGAGCAGGAGGTACGGCGCTGGCCCGTCGAGCCCCGTCGCAGCCATCTTCTTCTCTGTGGTCCTCCAGAGCTGCGCTTCCCGTCCCATCGTGCTCTGCGCGCACCCGGCAGCTCGCGCTCAGCTCGTGTAGAAAGTGGCGCTGCGCGTGCCAGAGATACGGCTTATTCTGCAGCGCCTCCGCGCGGCGAACGCGAGTATCGACCAACACAAACATCTGGGGCGATACTGTTGAAAGCTTTGATTTGTTTTGTTTTTTTGCAACCTGTTTACTTACATTTGATAAATAAACAATCACATCCTCTTAGTGAGTTTGTTGGATAAAAAAAATGTATTTATACTAAGCGCGAGTGGGTATTCGAAAAAAATAGTAAAATATTTTTAACATGATTCTTTCGTACCATTATGCATTTTTACTGTAAGCGCGGTTACTGTGCGCATCCAGGTGCAATAAATTAGGTCATGGCTGGCAGTATTTGGGTCGAGCTAATTGTCACTGTAATGTGAATAAAACTGAATTCTCATCAGATCAGAACATATCTGCTGCTGGCTATGAGTCTGTTTCTAGAGCACTAAATAGAGAGCGCAGTTCACGTTTATGCAGAAGCGCAAAAGATGCGAGTGCCAATCCGAACACACGGGGGCGCTGCGCAATATATAATCTCCACAGGAAGACATTATAGACAATCAAATAATTATAACTTCATTATTACGTAGTAATTGAATCACTTACAAAGAACATACAAAAACAGAGTTTTAATAGGCAGAAAAAAAAGTCTGTACACTATTTGAATTATGAATGACATTGCAAAAAGGTTCTGAAAAACAACTTATTTTCACTGTGAATGATACAACTCGGAAACACTGAAATATAGAAAATGACATACAGAGATGATGACATACACACACATTTCAGTTCCCTTATTTCAAAAACTATTAAATTACAAAGAAAATTAATTTATATATATATAATAACCGTAACAGTCCAGAGAACTGGTGCAGAGAACTGTCCACAGGTTTGTACAGCAATCAGTCCTGCAACATTAAATCAAAATTGTTTGTGGCCGGCCACTGGCCAGCAAGTGTTACTGCAGACGTGCACGTTTCTCAGGTGGTGGTTTGTTGGGTGTAGTTTGTGGGGCCGGCCGGGCAGGGCCAGGAGGGGCGGGAGGTTTCGTCTCTCGTTCTTCTTGAGGCTTCACAGTCTCAACTGGCACTTCTGGCTCTTTCTTTACCTCCACTAAGGACAGACAGTGAGAGAGATATTCATATATATTGTATATTAGCAATGAAAATTATATGGACAAAAGTTTATACACACATACTATATGGTTACACCAACAGTGACATTCTAAATACATGAGGTGTGTCCCAATACTTTTGTCCATAGGGCTTGACATTAACTTTTTTGTGGCCAGTGGTTTTCCAAAGTTACAAGCCACTCAGCATTTTCACTGGCCACAATTTGAATTGTCGATAGCATGGGGGAAAACTGCCATATATATATATATTTAATATTGTCTCTGTCACTTTAAGACCTGATGCACAGATTCAAGATTACACATGCATTTTCTTTCTTAACGGTTTACGTTCAACTAAAACACAACTGACTGTGTTTACGTGAATACTCGCCAAGATTATTTTGAGTGTTTGACTGTGCAGCGAAAAATTACTCAATTTAGTACCAAGAGGCAGCTTTATGTGCGCACACTTTGGGTGAGAGCACAAAATATGCGGAAATGAGTAAAATTAAGCACAATACACGCAATCCCACGGCAAATTTCAAGACCTGTAACCCCAACAATATTCATCCAGAGCAAATTAAACGAGTGAGTGAGGGGAGTCGGGTTTGTGTGTAACCCCGTCGGAGAGATGAGAGAGAGAGAAAGCGCAGCTAGTAACGTGTAGCCTATCTTTTCTGCAGAGTATGAGTATTGGAAGTGTTTCAGATATTTCAGTAGCGTATCGAAAAATCTATATTTTTGACAAAACTACATAGAATACAATACAATGGAAAAATGTATATATTTATATAAACCAAAGTGGCTAGTAGGAGTGATGGCGAGTGATTATATTTTTCCAACCAAAACACAAAAATATGCTGCTTTTTCAAATATACTGCAGCACAATCTTTTTTTTTAATTGCTTTGAAACTGCACTGGACATTGTCATTTTTGTTCAGCATCATGTCAAACTCTACTTGACTGTGATTGCATCTGAATTTTTACATGTTTTTCAAATATGGCTTATATAGAGTTGAAGTATTTACAAAACTGAATTGTGATTTTCATCTGTAGTGTGTGATATGGTGAGACCTAGTTGAGTATGCATTTATGAGCATTGTATAAGTATGTATTTGCGCACCTGGGACAGGCTTCTCTCCTGGTTTGGGCTGAAACAGAGACACAAAATCAGTGAGAATTTAAACAAAATTTCTTCTATTCACAAAATCCTTTTTCTATTCAGAAACCAGTTCGAAATGTTTCATGTGTATATTAGTAATACCTGATAGAAAGTTGGGGGAAATTTATTGCGTAGATCTAGTAGCAGCGTGTCAACTCTCTGCCTCTGGAACAAAGAACTCGGCTCCTCTTTCCGCTTAGATTTAGGCTTTACCCTTTCTATAACAACACATACAACACACAAATGTAACACTTTTCGACCGTACAGTTGTACTTGCTGAAAGATGCTTCCTGCTTCTGTGTGTGTTCTCACCTTTCTCCTCCTGGTCTTTAAAGTGCCACCAGTACCCTTTGGACGGGTGGTACCTGCAGAACGACATTGCTTCATCAAACGCAGACTGAATCCCATGAACCGCTGAGAGCTGGGACACATCAGAACAAAAGATTGATGTTCATACTGAGAAGAGAAAGGAGTTATTAAATTGTTCTAAGGTTTATAAACGCACCACTCTGGAATTGATGACTGATCCCAGGTCAGGCGCCTGATACACCACTCCAGCTATGATATAGTAGTCAGCAAGAGGGATCACTGCAGGGAAGGGAAACACAACATGCAAAAAGATTTTAATGTTTTGTTTTTAGAAATTTAATGTCAGCATATTAAATATAAAAATTCCTGGTATTACTGTGTACAATTTCTCAGTGCACATTATTACAACTTCATTCCATAATTGACTAACTTCGCAACATTGACTCGAGCTTAATAATGACACTATTGTGTCCTGTAGAGATGCTTACAGCTGCAATTTCATAAATGATTAACTTTACAGTTATTGAACTGAACTGAATCAACACTTAACTGATTTGAATAAAATATTGATACTGATGTCTAACGTAGAGCTGCTTTATAACAAAATTTTAATTGGTTTCATATTTGATGAAGTTTGTATCACTGATCCTTATTTTCCTGTTAATCACGGTAAAGCTGCTTTGAAACAATTTGTGTTGTATAAAGCGCTTTATAAATAAAGGTGACCAAACAGAATTGTAATAATATATCAAAAAGTAATAACCTCTGAAACAACTTT
This sequence comes from Abramis brama, assembly GCF_963993115.1. Taxonomy (NCBI): domain Eukaryota; kingdom Metazoa; phylum Chordata; class Actinopteri; order Cypriniformes; family Leuciscidae; genus Abramis; species Abramis brama. Next base: position 20,400,374 of record NC_139981.1, read on the forward strand.
TTGTCATCTAAAAGTGTTCTTGCAATTTAATCTCTCAATAAGAATGAACACAAACAGAAGAGTGATTGCAGAATAAGGGAGACAAAGTTGTAACAAATACGACAGCAGAAACTTTATGTATTAGTGATGAAAGCATTTAATCTGGTCAATGTTCATTTAATGGTCAGTCTTCAATCAAACCACATTTATAAAGTAAAAGTACTAAATTATGCTGCTTTTCAAAATATACTGTAACAACATTCTATGTTTCAATTTTGTTTCTCGCAGGATTTTATGACGGGTGAACCTCGGCCCCTCTAGGGAGCTCCAGGGACATGATTAGATATGATTTTTGTGTACAATCAAAAAAGATCTCAAACCTATAGAATAATAAATATAAAAAAGTACACTGACTTGTATCTGGACTCAAACCTTAGTTGTAAAAGTGTCTCAATCCACATTACATTCACAATGGTGTTTTTAGAAAGCCAAACCATTTTAATATAATAATAATAATTATTATTATTATTGTCATTATCTCAAACACTGGCAACAACATTCCATGTTAAAACTGCTTTAACGTTGTCCTTTTTGTTAACTATGATGTCAACCGCAACTTGACCTGGATCGCAAGTCTGTCAACATTATAGTTTAGAGATATGAAAATATTAGCCGATACCGATCCATTATAGCCTCATTATAAAAACTAAATTCTAACCATTAAAAGCCATGTCACAAGCACACAATTATAATGTTCTCATTATTTTTATTTATTTAATTTTATGTAGCTTATATGAATGACTTGCGCTGCACATGTTGCACCTAACTGTATTTTCCTTTTTTGAAGTGATTCCAATCATATTTCGAACAATTCAAAACCATCATGGCCAACAGTGCGCATCTGAAGTTTCTCAGCTGAAGGAAATAATCCATTATTTATTGGCGTTAATATATGGGCCAAATTTTCTAACATAAAAAATGAACAAATATTGGCCGATAACGATATGGTGGCTGATGTATCGTGCGTCCCTATTACAGTTGATACAAAAATGTATAATCTAAAAATACAACGCAGACACCAAATCAAAAATATTCATAAATTACGATACATGATGATACTAAAAGCAAAAAAAAACAGCCTCACAGACAGCAGAAACTGAACAGCAATGCAGAAACTCACCTTGTGTTGGTGATTGTCTCTGCTGCTTTCTGATGATGTACAGAATCGGCTCCTGAGCGTGAAGCAAAATATATTCCACACCCACCATCTGACTACACACACAAAACACGAAGTAAGCACGCAAACAACACACTCTACTGCAGCTCAGCCTATTTTTTTTATTATTAGAATATAAAACAATCAGCAGTGTGACAGTTAAATAAAGATAACATATTGTCTGTCTTTGTGTTTCCAACTCGTAGACATGTAGATTACATTCTGACACATCTACTATATGCATTACCCAGATTTGAATAGCATCGTGCAGTGCTTACTTGAGGTGATCCAGGGTTAATCTCTGCATTTTCACCACCTCGTTGTTGCAGGTGCGATCATAAAAGGGATTGCTCCTCTCAGAGAAATACTCCACCACATTGCTGGGGTTCAGGATGGGTACCCAGCCACTGTCCACCCACGAGATGCCCAGCAGATTATCTGACAAACACAAAAAACACTGTATAATAATAGCATAATAGAACTGAATAATATATCTGGGAGGTCACCGTTATGAAGCTCTCATACAAGGAGCAAAAGTCAATAGCGAGGCAACCCGAGCTATTTGGTAGAGAGATTTGGGGCGCTCTCAATTAATGCAGATACTTGGACAGTATGCAAATTTGGCAGTATGCAGGCAATATATCATTTTGTACAGTTGAGCTACATTTAAAACTTTTACATCGTCTCCAAATTACCCCGTTACGCAGACGTAAGTTTAACGCAAATTATTCTCTGCATTGTCTGAAGTGCAAAGTAGAAGAGGAGACTTCGTTCACTGCACTTGGAAATGTATTAAAGCCTATTGGGTACAAATTTGTAGGAGACTTATATTTATTCTATGACTTATATACTTTGTCTTATATTTTATACACAATGTGACCTCAATCCATTTTATTTTTTGTTAGGTGCTGCTGATAATAATATAAAGGGTGCTTCAAACAGGAGCATTCAAACATTTCCTTACTTATGCTGCCCTTAAGAGCATTTTTCTTAAATGGATCTCTGAAGTGATTTTTGATTTTCTTTCAATGGAATATATTACTTACTGGTAAAAATGGAAAATGGATTATAGGTCTAAGCAACTTATATATGTCCCAGGATTTCACGTATCTTTTGCAAAACCTTGGCAGGTCAACATGAACCTATTTGTTGTTGTTTGTTTTTTGACGATGCATATCTATGGTTTATGTTGGAACGTACTTGTGATCTGTGGCCAATATTTTATTTTTTATGTTATGTTAAAGAATTAAATAAAAAAATTATTAATAATAATAAAAAAATCCGCTGCTTATTTAAAAAAAAAAAAAACATATTCGAATGAGAATATTTCCGTCACTGAAAAAACAAGCAAACAAAAACAAAAACAATAAAATTCACAGTAGAAAATAACACTGCGCGCCTCCTTCAACAACAAACTACAGCGACAATGCTAAAGAGTGTGATTATGTTGGCTTGACAAAGCAAACGTTCTGTTAATCTATTTTTTTATTTATTATAAAGCATTTTAATGTGATGGCGAAAGGATTTGACAGGAATAAAACTGTCAACGAATAAAACATCGTTGTAAAACAATTCGTGAAATACGTGAAAAAGTACCTCTTAAATCCGCCGACGCCATCTTCGCAGTTCCGACTCAGGCGCAGGCTGATGATGACACAATAATCGTCGACGCTCTATGACGATTGCTCCATGTAGTACATAATAAAGTGAGATTAAAGGCATACAAATATTTGTTTTATATTTATTTATTGCAGATTTGTAGTATTCTGATTTTGCATTTCACTGTTTTATGAGTAAATACATGCTCACATTTAGTCTAGAACTACAATAACATCATGTTCACATACAATGCCTCTGCACTTACTCCCAAATTTCTCTCAACATGGGGACAGGAGAGCTGTCAGTCAATAAATGGGAAAACAAAATAACTTGCGTAACTTATTTGAAAAAGTAACTCAGATATTTTGCTGTAAATTTAAAAGTAATGCGTTACTTTACTAGTTACTTGGAAAAAGTAATCTGATTACGTAACTCGAGTTACTTGTAATGAGTTACCCCCCCAACACTGCTGAGGATAACATACTTTCATTTTAAATGACTATACTTTCTCTTTTGGCTCTATAAAATATTTTTTAAATAATTTTAAATACATAGTTTTTCTGGTTAATTGAGTCTTTCTGGTCAATGATATTATTTTTTTGGCAACATAATGCATCCATGAATGTTGACATTTACTAGTGCAGGTAAATATCTTGGCTCTCACTCTTAGTGTTCAGTCACACACACTCACACACGCACACACACACACACACACACACACACACACACACACACACACACACAGAGAGAGAGAGAGATACTCATACACAATAATAATAATATACAACATTTTAGATTTTAAATCATTTTATATATTATACATTATATTCTTTAAAAGGCCTATAGTCAACACAACCATGAAAGGCTTTTTTAGAATTATGTAAAGGGGCTTTCGCACTGGGTAGATGCCTTTGGACCTAATTTAAAGTACATTGGTTGAAACATCATCCCTTAAGAAGAACTCATCAGATGGGTCAAATACTCTCTCAGAATTCTGCAGGAATATATGAGTGCAGTGCAGCGTAAACATAATGCATGCAGAGCAAAAACAGGATTAAACCAATAAAAAATCCACAAAAGAGCCATTAAATTCCACATCCAATCCCAATTCCAGTCAAACTCAAATGCCACAAATCCTCAACCTACCAAGAGGTGACAATATAGCATTGCCTCAAGTCAAGTGTAACGTTCTCATTACAAACTACATGTAAGATAGTATAGAATAGTTCCTCATTATGGCAGCTAACCTGAAAAACATGTTTCTTTTTTAAAACAAACAAAACAAAATCAGAGTTTTATCTCTTCCCAAACAGAACTTTCAAATATGTGATAATTATGACCAACCCTAAAATAAGAAAAGTCCTGACTTGTACAAAGTCAGCGTTGTACAAGCAGCTTTGCCCTAGAGACAGAAAAAGATAGATCTAATGAGGACAGATGGTGCTCTATTCTTTCACAAACTATATACAAAAGGTATTGTTACTATAATGATAAATGAATGTATTATTTTAATATGTTATTAAGTGTTTTCAGAACATTTCTGGCATTTTAGAATAATCAGAAAAGAAAAGGAGCAATTGTAACATTCTTTTTTCTTTTCTTTTTTTTCTTTTTTTTTAACATTTCCCCTATAACTTATAAACACATTGAGAAAGACTGCTATTTATTTTAAAAAGCATCTATCATCTAACAATTTTTAACAAGCAACAAGAGATAAATAGTTAAGATATTGTTAGAAATAAAATAGTAGGGCAGGTTGGGGTTAGATATTCATGATTTGTGAAATGTCCTGTTTAATGCCTTACTGTATGCTTTCATGTGGCACAGTGTATAAAGGCAATAAACATTTAATTAGTCTTATTCCTGGATTTTCTTTGTATGTTTGTTTACTTTCCCATATACTCCTCTTTTAAATGTTTTGCTTTAACAACTAACTTAGCAAATGTTTATATTTATTTCCCATAGTAAGACACTGGCAAAATACTGGAAATCAAAGAAAGAAAGAAAGAAAGAAAGAAAGAAAGAAAGAAAGAAAGAAAGAAAGAAAGAAAGAAAGAAAGCATGTTTTTTTCTAAGCTTAGAAATGGTCTGAATTGCACATGTGTTTGTGAGTATGAAAATGACAGACTGAGCAAAGCAGGACTCCTCATCCAGCACGATTTACCGCAATCATGACACACCCAGACACAACCATTTGCAGCACACACACACACACCTGTGGGACACAAACATGACGTTTCAAAGAGAAACTCATTACGGAGATATTCACCATTACTTCTTAGATCAATGAATGTGGGTTAACAATAACTTTGCTGTGGGCATAATGAAAGAGAGAAGAACAGTTGTTCTGAATCAAGGGAGGATCAAAAGGAAGGGGATTAAACTGTATTTAAACAGCTCTTTTCAGTGTCCAACAGCAGCTGTTTTCTGGGGGCAGAAATCACGTCACACGAAATCATCGTTTGAGCAAGTGAAATGCGTTTGTTAACGGCTGAGTTGCGCTCAGCTGGATTTCACTGGAGACGGGACGCCGGAGCAGGAGACTGACACACAGGCCGGCTATATCGCTCCATCCGCGATGACCGCATTTCTTAAGGGCAGCGCGCGCACTGTGGCTTGATGCGCGCGCTCACTCCCTTTTGAGTCATTCGGTGAGAGCAGGACGTGCTGATCCCGTTCTGCCAAACCGCTGGAAAAAAAAGACAGAGGGGGAGAAAAAGAGGAAAAATTCACAGTACTGCTTGTGTGCGTGAATCATCCAGGAATCCATCTTTAAAACCGAACCGTGAGAGCTGCGGGGCATGTAAACGCGCGAGGAGGCAACGAACGCAGCGCTAAAACGCGAGTTCCAGGGAATTGTCGAATCGGTGGGGATGAGCGTGGAGCACGGCAGATTTGAAGGAAGTATACGGAAGGGAAACAGCACGATGAGCGTCAAGAGCGGCAGCGCGAACACCACCATCATGCAGCCTCCCGGTGGCCGGAGCCGCGGAGACGCGCGCTACCCGCAACACGCGCCCCACCAGAGCGGTTCGGTGGTGAAACCCCAAAACGAGCCCGCGGAACTGGTGAAACGAGCCCTGGACTTCAAGACGCAGGGCACGCAGTGCTACAAGGATAAAAAATACCGCGAGGCCATCGGCAAATACCACCGCGCGCTGCTGGAAATGAAGGGTCTGTGTCGCGTGCTGGGGGACCCGGACACCAGCAAATCCCCGTCCACCGTCCTGACCAGCATCAGCAAGTCCAGCCTGACGGACGAGCAGAAAGGCGAGGTGGAGAACGCGGAGTTGGAGTGCTACAACAGCCTGGCTGGTGGGAACGCACATCATGTTTCACCACATGTTTCTATGCACATGTTTTCTATGCATTCCACCTGTTAAGACTGAATGAAAGCAGGGCCACCATAATATTCAGATCAGTAGGCTACTATTCGATTTGGTCCCTCCAATCCTAAATATGACTTGAAAGAATGTAATTTGTGAGTGAATGTCTTCAGTTCTGCTTGCAGAATGACGTCAAGGTTTGTCTAGATCACAGGTCATATATCTAAATTTGACTATAAACTGTAAATCATGACAACACGTCTAAAATATCCTTATCAAAAAAAAAAAAAAAATGTAAATCGTCATTGGTGGGATTCATTTTGTCTGTGTTTGCATGTAGCTTGTCTGTTGCAGATGGAGCTTGTGAATTATGAACGAGTGAAAGAGTACTGTCTGAAGGTTTTGAGAAAGGAGGGCGAGAATTTTAAAGCCCTGTATCGCTCTGGCGTGGCGTATTATCATCTGGGAGATTTCAACAAAGCCCTGCACTACTTAAAGGAGTCACACAAACAACAGCCCACAGGTTAGTCAGATCAAACTCTCTCACACACTATACCAGCATTTCTCAAACTGGGGACATAGACAAATAGTCAGAATATTCTGTGAAAACCACGGCAAGCCAAATAGAGTGACAGAAAACATTTCCAGTGGCCTTGGTTCCTTTAAAAATGTAAGCCTTGGAACAAAATCAGAAATCAATCTCAATGTTTCTATCATGTTAAGAGCAGTAATATTAAAATAACACAATTCTCAATAATAAGCAGCAGCTTCTGAACCCAAATCACCTGCTCTCCAGGACGACATTGATTGTGCTGATAAATGAATAATAAAAAATCATAAAACTGAAAAGATGAATCTTTCACTACACCCACATTTTCTGTTAAAACAGCTGTTTCCTCCTTTTCTATGTATGTGGGACAGATACTAATGTCATCCGCTACATCCAGCTGACGGAAATGAAGATTCGACGAAACGCCCAGAGAGAAAAATCAGAAGTTCCATAAAAACAGCTCCCGCTTGAATAGCTTTCCACTGCGGACACCCCACTATCCCCTCATCGCACTCTCCGTGGACGAGGTTCGGCATTTCATGGAAGACTTTGTTCCAGTGCGGGTCAACACACCTGTCTCAGTCCTGTCAGAAACAGTCTCAGGCTCAGATTGAAGAGCTGAATCAGGTGTGCTGTGCCCTGGCGTAGACCGTGGAGACCCGGGAAAGGAGACCACCAGGGATCTCACTGGCATTTATTATACTTTCTGAAGTACAGTAGTACTGTCAAAATGTTTGCTTTTAATCCTCAGTTGTATTTAAGTTCTGGAAAACGAACAGATGTAGGTCTCTCGCGGTGGTTGTGCTCCACAGAACACCATTTTGTGGCTGGTGAAACATACTGTAGTTTACATATTCCTGCTGCTTTTTGTTTGTATATTGTTTTCAGATCACGACAATGTTTTTTATTCGAGATTCCGAATCAGTTTTGTTGTAAACACATAAAGCTCCTTCATTTGAAGTGCAATTAAGTGTCACTACTAGTGAAAATGATGCCAATCATAGACAACCTACTCTTCACTTAACACCCACATTCAAATCGCAGTGATCTCTCAAGATCTCACACGCACAGAGTGGGCTTAAGTGTACACACACACACACACACACAGTGAACATGAGTGTAAGCATGTGAATCAAGCACAGTCTGACTGACACGTATACAAAAGCATGTAGGAGTTAAATAAACTGTGGTCATTGTTATAAGTAGAAGTGTGTGTTTTTTGTTTTTTTTTCATGCTGTGTAATTTATAGTTGTGAAGTGAAGACATTTTCATTTTGACAGAGAAGGGACTTTTTCTATCTTTATTTCCACTGTACTCTACTGTTTATTATGGGCTTTACTTGCAGCTTAACAGCAGGTACACAAAACAGTCCAATTCACTGCTCCATTCTGGTTGCTATGGTGAGGTTGCATGGAAATCATCCTTTGAGACAGATGGGGATGCTGTCCTAGACATGCTCGCTTAGACAAATCTTTGTAAAACAGAGGAATGAAAGATTAAACGGTTGAGCAGTCTGTCTAAATGTCTAAACTGCTGATTTAGTATTTAGTAATTATGTTACATTTGAAGTAATGTGGACCAATGAGATCGCATTACTACAGAACAATAATCTCACTCAAAATGAAGGCAAGATACACTAAGACACTTGTTTTGTATGCAAATTAAGCATCATGGTTAAACATGCTCTAATTTGCATACAATTCCATAACGTAAATCTGAACACTGGATAAAGCCTGGTTCAAAAATCTTTTGAATTTTGTTGACAGGTAACACTTTATTTTAATGGTCCACTTTTAGACATTCTAAGTAACTTTGCACTACATGTCAACTCTCATTATTTTTGATGCTCCCCCAAAAGACAGTTAAGTAAGTTGCAAATACGAACCCTAACCCTAATGACTAACCTAACACAAGTCTATTAATACTCTAATGAAATTTAGTTGACATGTAGTTGCAAAGTTCCTTATAGTTAGTAAAGTGTCTAAAGTGGACCATCAAAATAAAGTGTAACCTGTTGACATATTAAAGGATTTTAGGGGATTTTGGATGGCTCTTTTTATCACTCCATAAATCAAATGAAAAATATATATATATATATTTTAAGAATAAAATTTAACATATCAGGTGAATTATATATGAATAAATCCCTCTGTAAAAACCTTCAGAATATAGATCAGAATAAAACCGAAAAGGTCTGGGAGAAAGTGTGACTGAAGAGATTTCTGTGCATGAGAAACAAAAATAACCTTTAAAATATGTATTGTAATTGAACTCTATTGCTGCAAATTATAATGTGTAATACAATAAAGACTTAGATGTGTATTTTTGATGTTTTCTTTCCACTATAGTCTCAAAGAAGACATGATTGTGAAGCAAAACAGCCCAGCATCTCAATATTGCCCAATTCATGAAAAAACACAATGAATTTATATCTTGCCTTAATGTTTATGTTAAGCGAAACAGAGAGAATGCATTTGGAAAATGACAGTCTATAGTCTCATTTATTTGCCGTGATGATGATGATGATAATAAAATGTGCAAATCATCTTCTATAGTTTTGTTTTCCTATACTAAGACAGTCAGTCACAAAACACCACATCTCAGCATTTCAGGGCTTTAATCGAGCTCTTACACAAGTCTAATGTGCTTGGGTGCAAGTACAAGTTTCATAGCAGCAGCTTCTGAACCCAAAACACCTGCTCTCCAGGACAACAGTGATTGTGTGGATAAATGGCGACAGATGTTCTTGATGATAGCTACACATTCCTCTAAGCCAGAAAAAATTAGGTGGAATGAAGAAAGGGTTCCTGGATTCTCAGCCAAATTTCAGGACTCAGAATTTTACACTGCAAGTTCATTTTGTTGTGTGCATGACAAATGATCAAAACTTGGTTTCGAGTGACAGAAAGGGAAAGAGAGACACAAGCCCTTCTGTGTTTTGGCTCTAAATGTTGTTTTGTCTCTAGAAGACGTTTTTGCCGGTATAGAGATGAAAGATTGGTTTGAGAGACAACGATGCCGTAAACATGTGCAAAAGAATGTTCACCTCTGCGTGTCTGAACATGTCCAAAAATCCAGACAGAAATGTCGCTCTTAATAAATTTCATCACAGAGTAATACAAATATGAAAAAATATAAAAATAATTTAAATAAATAAATATGTGTAAACGTAAAAAAATATTGCACAAAAGGCTACTAAAAACCTGCAAAACAATTTCAACATGCATTCTCAAAAATCTCCAACAAAATTGAATGCACATTCACTTTGGAATCCACCAGTTAAACTGAATCGGATGCCTAACAGCACACACACACACACACACACGCACACACTCACATCACACATACGGCACAAACACCGGAAGACTGCAGTAATGTACCTGACTATTGTATAGCTGCAAATTTAGAGCCAATAAATTCTAATTTTCCTCTAAAAGACGTTCCCTCGTGTTTAATTGTGGTAGTTTGGATGGTGGAGATGTCACTAAACAAGTATTATTTGTGAAAGACAATGTGCTTCATGCTACAGTGAAAACCACAGAACAATCAGTGATCTCGAGTGGAAGTATAACAGAACTATACATTCATGAGACCGGAAAAAGCACTTCTAAAGCAGTACAATCTCATACATGTATGACAAATAAAACCTGAAAACTCCGAAGAGTTGCGGAAATAAACCGTCCAATGTTCTCCATATAAGCCAGCACTATGTTCAGAGAGCTAAATCTATCATAAACATGCAGACGTGTCTACATACAGAGAGGAAGTCAATACAGCGCAGCAAGACAGCTGAGATAATACACTCAATATGAATAAAAAAACAAGTTTGCAAATAAAAAAAAGTCTCCTGATAAATGTCTCTCAAGATCACAGCTGCAGACCCTGTACTTTTCTAAAGCACTCAGAAATCAGTCTGGCCATTAATGAAGCATCTGGATTGTATTTTTATTGGATAGCTTATTACGCCTGGTGATGAATAGAAGTGTATACTGAAGATTAGCTTATCAAGACACTTTTAGACCCTACACTGCATCTGTATTCTTGTTTTCCAGTTCAAATATTTAAACATTTCTAAATCAAGATACAAATACCCGAGAAGCAAAATGACATAAGATTACAAAATGTATCAAATTAAGTGACTTTACACTAGGGTAAGAAATAGGGTAAGAAAAATAAACCCTTTCAACTAGTCACTTAGTTTTGATCCATTTTCAGACTTAATATTTTAAGTAATTCTGCTTCTCAAGTAAACGTATCTTGATGTTTATTGTACTGGGAAAACTAGAACAAAAATACTGAGGAAGAAATTCATTTTTTGCAGTGTAGGACTGTATATATGTGTTGAATATTTTTTAAATATTGAACTGAACATAGATCAGAACAGCATCTGGATTATGCAAAAACCAAACACCTTTGGTTTATGCTGGGTTATTATTCCTTATCAGTAAGGTATCAGTTCCTAATATAGTAAGTATTTATATAACCTGCTAAAAAAAAAAAAAAAAAACCTTTCAAACCAGCCTAAATTGGTTTGCTGATCTTAGCTGGTCTTCCAGAACAAACTGACCTCCCAGCTAACTTGACCAGGATGGGAGACTATCTTAAACCAGCTAAGACCAGCTTAATCCTCAAGCAAAGCATCTTAGGCTGGTTTAAGCATGTTTTCTTCACCAGGGTATCCAGAATTCCTTCTTGATTAATCTGATGATAAGTGCTACATCTGAAAGCAAGTGGGTCTAACTTTGTGAGTGACATTAATACGTTTGGATGGGTGAAATCAAGAGCAGAACCCTTGTCGCACTCTGTATGGCGAGTCTCTGGTATCTGATGAGAGAGGCCGTGTCCCATCCCTGTAGTGTCCTTCATCCTGTTGGTCCAAAATACTGTCATTCACCCAAGGGGAACAGGGGGTTGGTGGTTCCATTGGAGTGGGCAAGACGACCGCACCTCCTCCAAACTCCACAGTGGACGGGGTTTCAGTGCTGGACGTGTGGGCGGGAGATTCGCCCCACTGGGATCCACAACGTGCTCGTGGAGAAGGGCGGGGCCTAGCCAGGAAGTCCAGAGTCTTGGGACGCTCAGGTTGGAAGCGGCGACGTGGCGTAGGTGGGAAGATGAGATTTGGATCAGGAAGACGGGGCACCTCCGAGGGGTCCTCACTTAAGGTCCATGGAGTCACTGCACACACAGCATCACAAAAGGTACACAAATTAAACAAATATAGCTGTGAACTGAATCGATTTCTGTCAAAGGATTTCAAATCACTATCTGTTGTGTTAGTAGCTGGTCAATGATGTATAAAGAACAGGAATCTTATCTCATTTCAAAAACATGTACCAAGTTCTCTCTAAATGTACTCTCTGTATTCATGTTTGTTTTTATATTAAATGTTTTAAAAAGCCGTTATACCATTTCAATTCACCATTTTTATCATTATATGACAAAATGTTATGTACCTATCAAATAAACAATAACAATATTTTTTATTAATGAGTGTAAACATTTTAGCTATCATTATCATTTCCGATATATATACAGTATATATATGTGTGTGTGTGTGTGTGTGTGTGAGTATAAAGAATATTGAAATTTTAATAAACAGTGAAGTTTTTTTTTTCTTAAAGTCCCCTCTGTCATCAATAACTTTACATGTTATGATATATGTTCGTGATGCAAAGGAATTAAGCGCGGTATTTTACTGATGAATTTGCACATGGTTTGTCTTAAAGTATATGAAAACCACCACATAAATATTAAACTTATACTAATGAGAGATTATGCCAAACCTAAAAGGCTTTCTTTTCAGGAATGTCATTCTTTTATTGAGGCTTCTTTCTTCATTATGATATCAGGACAGTGATAGATTCAGATTCGTCCCATCACTGACCCAGAGGTTTGCATGAGTTTCTCACCTGTTGTTTTGGAGGGTGTGGTAGGGGTGGGATTGTGGTTGTGGTTGTTATGGGCAGGAGAGCACCCTGTCTTTATTGCGCCATCTGAAGGTGTGCGACGAAGCCTGCAGGCTGCACTGGGTGCAGAGGGCACATGTGTGGGTGTGAGAGACTGGCGAGGGTGGCGTTTGAAGCTCTCCAGGTGAGTGTTGACCAGTGGGTTCAGGGGAGGCGGGTTGTGTCCAGAGAGGGTGGGGGGCGTTGGTGGGCGTAGCACGAGCAGCTCTTCACTGTCAGAGTGCAGGAGAGAACGGGTTGAGTTACAATCAGACACAGTTGAGAGAGACAGGAGTGTGAGGGAAGTGGGCAGAGGTGGAGGGCGACGGGGGCTTTCCCGTTTGAAGATTTTGCGTGTGGGTGGGCTAGCACCACGACTTTGACCCCCCGTACGGTGAAACAGCCCTTCCCATCGTGGACGCACACTCTCTTCCACACGCATCAGGTCCAGTAGGTTATGACCTAAACCGATAGCAGCCAGAGCTGCCCCGCAGCCCAGCAACACCAGCTCTGATCTACGGCTTCCACTGGGGCTCCGCCGCGTGTAACTGGGGGAAACATCAGAAGCCTGTCCAGTCGTGCCACTCTCCAGGCTGTAACTGTCAGATCCATCCCTGTGGAATGGGATGCAGAGGTATGATTGGCTAGGAGAGTCAGCTGACTCTGATGGAAAGCAGTCCTCATTTTCTACAGAGAGAAAGAGAGGGGTGGGGGAGAGAAAGATTTCACAATGTTGCACCATTACCAGGCTTCACAGCTTGTCAGTTACAAGATGAAGATTTTTATATTTCTGGTTGTTTGTTCTCCTTTGTTTCTAATATTATAATGTAAATCAAATATGTTGCGACCTACTTAGCTTAAACCAGTCTATTATTAGTGAAATAACAGAAATGGTAAAATAATCAAAATATTACATCAGCCTGATGCAATGATGCAAACATAATGTCAGTGTCACACTATTTCACTGTTTCAATTTCAAAAATTGGAATTCCACGCTCCTCAGGTTACAGAGTTTGGAAATTTCAGGAAGAGGAATTTATAGAATTACAATAAAAATGAAAAAAAAAATAATTTGCTTAATTATTCTTTGATGGATAAACCACAGGATAAATCATAATTCAGTACCATCAAAACAATTCACACAGTTATAAAAATAGATTTTATTTATCAATCAACCAACTAACCAACCAACTATCCAACCAACCAATCAATCAATCAATCAATCAATCAATCAATCAATCAATCAATCAATCAATCAAAAAAACAAAGATATTGAAATATTATAGTTAATTATTGAACATTATTAATATAATCTGTTTCTGGAAATAACCCCATATGTTGTGTCTATGAAAACATTCCATATGTAAACTATACAAAAAAAAAAAAAGATTAAAACTAAAGTATTACTAATAATGGCACTTTCAACAGTTATTGAAATTTTTTACTGAACTGGTAGCTACAGTTGTGATGTAACAGAAGTAGTGACAGCTACAGCCAAGAGCAACAGATTATCAAACAAAGAGAAAAAATGTAGGGCGGGGACTTGGTTCTATTCATCGATTGTTGATTGGATGGAGGCAGATCTAAATGCGAGTTTACTATTGATTGTAAGAAAGGGGCGGAGTTTATGCTGACTAATTGATTGGAAAAGTCCAGCAAACGTCACCAGAGAGAATTTGGTTCTATCACTAGAAGATCCAGTTCTGACATTTTAATTAAAAACAACGAGCTCAAAAAAACGGATAAAAAATTAAACATATTCATGGTTCGCAATAACATACATTTAGAAAATAGAACTTCCATTTCATCCCGACTTTGATCCATTGTCAATTCAGTCAGTTAAATTCAGTGCAACAGTCTTTACTCCCTGCCACTGTATGGTATTAAAGGGGTCCTATTATGCCCTTTTACAAAGTCTTGATTTTGTTTATGGGGTGTACTAGAATATGTTTTCATGCTTGATTGTTAAAAAAAATATTTTTCACATATTTTACATTATTACAGCACCTCTTTCCCCAGTCTGGCTCGAACAAGCTGATTTCGATGAAGCCCCTCCTTATGAAATACGAAATGTGCTGTGATTGGTTAGCTGGCCCAGTGTGTTGTGATTGGCAGTGCTTAGCGCGTGTTCGGGAAATGTCCCGCCCCTCCATAACTGCTAGTTCTTCTCTAGTGTAAATATTAATGATGGCGTCAGTTTAAAACCAATTCGAGCCTGATTCAGACCCTGACAATGTTAACAAACAAGAGGAGCGTCCGAACGAATTTCAAGCACGGATTTCACAGGACGTTTCAGAGTGGTATGTTTATTGTAATTTCTTATACATTGTAGATAAGATGTTATTGTGTTACCAGGTAATACAAACAGTAATCGATGGTTAATTTTCCAAAGGAGCAGTGAACAGCCTTAAAAAATCGACAGCTTACAAAAGCAACAGAAAACAAGCTGTTCTCCATAAAATGTGCAGATAAACGTTTGGGGTTGAAATGTTCAGGAGTCTCTTTGACATAGCGACAACACTGTCTTCTCTAATGCAACTCAACCAGGCCTCGTCCCCTTTTTTGCGTATTCCGTGGGTGGAGATTATTTAAATGAGGAACATTGTGACTTTTTAAGATCCAGAAAAATCGCGTAGTAGTCCAAACGAGCCGTTCGTTGTAGTTGTTGAAAAGGGGATTCTGTTAAATAAAATATCTCCCTTTGGAGTGGACTTTGAGCTTCGTCACCTTGCAACAGCAACATTACACACTAACTTAAGTTGAAAAAGTGGAAAAGCATAATTGAATGCAACAAAGGTGTAGTTAAATATTCAAGACTTCAAATTAAAAACATTCAGAGCTGGTCAATAAAGATGCCAAACAAAGAGTAATGTGAGTGTTACCAGTCTCTGCCAGGCTGCACACTCCAGGTACAGCAGGACTGTGTCTGGGGGAGCGTCGCAGGTTTGGAGCGCTGCAGGAACGCTGTCGACTGCACTCTTTAGGAGTCCTCAAACTGAGCGACAAACACATGCACATAGAGGATTGTGATTGTATAAACATTTGGTGAAAGTTTATGCTTTGTACAGAAACACACATACAAGCACACCTCTCATCAGCACTGTGTTCTCTTTGCGTTCTCCCTTTCTTGCGTGAAGACTTCCTCTCCTCCTCTTCATCATACTGGAATGCAGCATTACGACCCCAGGCTTGACCTCCGACCCCAGGGGTCACTGTCGGCATGAAGGATGTTCTAAATAAGGTACCTGGCCATATATATATACAAACAAATATTCATAATAATATAAACAGAACCAATCAGATACATAAACACACTTACACTGGATCGCTCGGAGGCGTTGCAAAACAGGGGGGCTGTTTGGAGGGGTGGAGTTACTGCTCAGGAGACTCCGCCTCCTGTCCAAAGAAGGAGACGCTTGGACTGTGATCTTATGCTGGAAATCTGAAACACAAACACGCCATTATATTCACAAACATTCACAAGTTATTATATACTTACACACAGGCAATCCCACAATGCATTGCGTAAAAACTCCAAGATGATGGCAAAGTGTGTGAGAAATGCTTTATGGAAATGCCTGTGGTTTATTTAATAGCAAATAGTATAAAGAGTTCAATCTAATTAATTGTGTGCTTCACGTGAGGAGTGCTATTTGCATGATGCATTTAATACTTTGAAATACTAACCAGAAGGCAGGCTGATGCGATTCCCGTCACGCAGTTTAAGTCGACTGCGCCGGAACTTTCCATGACGGTGTTGCACTCGTGGTTTCTCCTGGTACAGCTGGTGTATGATGACATTGAGCTCTCGCTCCAGGATGTGAATTTCTCTTTCCGCCAGTTCCTGCTCCCGTCGCCGTAAAGCCTCTTCCTGGTACTTCTGCTGTAGAGCTGCACGACTCAGTTCCTCCTCCCAAGATCTCAATTCCTACAGCAAGAATGAGAAAGATCCAACTTACTTCATCATTCTGATCTATGCATGTGTGTATAATCTGGTAAATTCATCTGCCGCACTTGACACCACCATACTTGACACCAATTCATCTGGAGTTTGACACTTGCACAGCTGTGACTTTAACAGAGGCTTGAGTGCAAATGAATTGTTTACTAAATCTTCAATGTTATGTTATTCTGATCTTTCTAGTTGAAAGTTGAATTGAAAGAAGTTTATATTACAAAAGATTTCTATGCCAAATAGAAAGGCTTTTCTTTTGAACTTTATAATATACTTAAGCACTAAATCGTCACATTAGAATGATTTCTGAAGGATCATGTGACACTGAAGACTGTAATGGCTTCCGCTTTTCCATCACAGGAATGTATATAATTTTTTTTAAAGTACTGTGAAGTCTTAGGCACGTTAGTATTTTCAACAAAAAATGGTTTTAAGCCAGTGCTTTATATCTTTTTCTGTAGTGTGTCAGTATGAAATATCAGTTTACATTTCAAAACATTCCTTTTGCCATTAATTGTAATAATCCAGTGAGATTTGTGTATGCACAAGGAGTCTGACAACAGCCGGTATGATCTGATCTCACCATCATCGAGTCCGTCTGTGATTACAAGAAGAAACAGAAAAAACTGAGATAGACTAAATCCAGAAGACCTGTGACATCGTCTCCAAGATGCTTGAAGAAACCGAGCTGAAAAGCTATCTGAAAAGTGTACCTGGATGTACCTCTATTTATGACATTATTTTTGAAAGCATCCACACTTTACAGCATTTTTACACAAGTGCCTAAAACTTCTCACAGTACTGTAGCTTTGCAGGTTGGTTTCTTCAAGAGTCTTCAAGACGTTGCCACAGTTCTTCTGGATTTAGTCTGTCTCAGTTTTTCCTGTTTCTTCATGTAATCACAGACGGACTCGATGATGGTGAGATCAGATCACACCGGCTGTTGTCAGACTCCTTGTGCATACAAAAATCTCACCATATTATTACAATTAATGGCAAAAGGAATGCTTGGAAATGTAAACTGATATTTCCTACTGACACACTACAGCAAAATATATAAATAACTGGTCTAAAACCATTTTTTTGGGTGAAAATACTAAGGTGATTTTTGCACAGTCCTGTATATTTCTAAAAATGCATAAAAGCATAGAGTTTGGTTTTAGGTTAGTCAGTAGTATTAATGTATGTTTATAACTTTATAAAAAAATGTCCAGGTACTTATACAGTTCAGTAAATGTGTTTTTGACTATTTTGAGAGCATACAAACCTTCTCTTTGGCTCTGAGCTGGTCGAACATCTCCTGAATCTCCAGCTTCCAGTCATCCTGCAGGGACTGAAAGGATTCTGCTGGCATTTCAAAGAAGCCCGACTCCTCGATCGCTGTCAGCTGGTCTAGAATACTGGTGAAGGAGGGTCGAGCATGAGGGTCCACATTCCAACAGTCTAGAGCAGGTGAAACAAACACCACAGACAGACTGTCAGCTGTCAGCACACCACTCAGGCTGGGACAAGGAGCCTTTTGGTTAATGAATCTATATATCCTATTCAAACTCATTCAATTCAAAATGTATGACTTTCTTGGAGATGTTTGATTTGACCACATATTTTATTATGGTGGTTATCAGTAGATTTTAAGGTAAAAACCAGAGTTTGGTTGTTAACATACCACATCACATAACATAAGTTGGAAAATATACAGAATACCAGAAACATTGTCACAGTATGTTTTCTGTGGATTTCTGGCAACCATAGGTGCCAGTGTTTTACAGTGTACTGTTATGATACTTATGTTATGATTTGTCATTTTTGGAAAGTAAATGATGACAGAAGTTTCATTTAGTTATGCAGGGAAACAGTTCTTAAGTTAATAAGTTACAGTCATGACAGTATATGAGATTTTCTTGCCTTCCATCAGCCGGGCAAATGGCTCAGGACAGGTGGAGGGGATTGGCAGGGACAGTTTATTCATGGCCACACCGTAAGCTACAGCCAGACCATCAATGCCACGAAACGGCACCTCTCCTGTCAGCAGCTCCCACAACAAAACTCCATAACTGCGAGAAAGAGACAGACAGACAGAGAGTTTGGAGTTTAAACAGGACTACTGACAACAAGAAGCTGTCACCAACAT
The DNA here is from genome assembly GCF_963993115.1 of Abramis brama. Taxonomy (NCBI): domain Eukaryota; kingdom Metazoa; phylum Chordata; class Actinopteri; order Cypriniformes; family Leuciscidae; genus Abramis; species Abramis brama. The sequence goes on from NC_139981.1 coordinate 20,419,079, forward strand.
TTTTTTTTTGTGCAAAGACTAGCAGAATCCTATAAAGTAACACTATAAAATGAATGACAGGTATTATGTTCAGAAGTAAACAGAAAAAAAACCCTCTATTAACATTTCAAAGTGTGCCTTCGCAGTGTCATGTTCTTTCAAATGTAAAATAAGTGCTTCAGTGGCCAACTGGGTAAAAAAAGGTTGACAGAAAAGACAGCTTGGTATGTTTAAAAACCTTAAAAACTGCTATAAATGATAAATATTAATGTAGATTTCTTTGACTCAAAGGAACCCACACAAACAAACACATCACGCTTTGTTAAAGTAGGTACAGAACAAAGTATCCAAAGATCCACAGCTCTGACACTTATTGAGAGGTTTTCTATTTTTATCGCTTTACTATTCATCCCTCCCCTTCTTGTACTCTGTAATTAGGAATTGTGGTGAGAAGTGAAATTTAGACATTAATAGCTAGGCACTGCACAGCACCAAACAACACACAGACCAGCCGTAGAAACTGGGCTAATGACAACATTTTTTTGTTATATAAAATAAAACAAGTATGTTCAATTTAATATCCAGTATTATTTTAGTATTATTATTGTATATATTTTTATATATATTTCATATTCATATTTTTTTTTTTTAAGCTTTAATAATTTTGTTCATTGCTTTTGTCTTTTTAGTTCTTGTTTTATAATATTTCTATTTAGCTTTAATTTTAGCTTTTTTTATTTGCTATTTTAGCAATTTTAGCATTTAAAATTTATTTCAGTTTGTTCATTTCTAACTTTCGCTTAAGTTTAAGTTTTATATATATAATTACAATTCTGTTTTTATACTTCTATTGTTCTTAAATTAAGCAGATTACAACAAATCTAATTAAGAAGATTACAACTAATCTAATCCTAAACCTAAAATTATTTTTTAATGTATTATTATATTAGTAGTCCCGAATGATCAAAATTTGTATTTTAACTTATCTTGCCATATTTCTGGAGAATTATTTTTTTAATTTTTTTAAAGGACACACAGGGACAGTATGAGAAGGTGAAGACTTACATGACCTACATGACAGCTACATAGACTGACTTGCCTTTGGTGTAGCTATAGGTCAGAAACACTCACACACATTTCCTGGTGCCCACCTCCAAACATCACTGCCCTTGGAGAAGGTCGAAGAGCGGATGACCTCAGGGGCCATCCAGGCGTACGTCCCAGCCGCACTCATCTTTGTGGTCCGATGCCATTCTCGTGCCAAACCGAAATCTGTCACCTTCAGAGTCTTGTTGCTCAGCTCATCGTTTTCCACACGTTCCAGAATCAGAACTGTGGGGTGGAGTTAATGTCAAATGTGAGGATTGAGTAGATGAAACAGAGGGGCACATACTGTGGTTACTGATAGATGTCTGATAGACAGGAAGTTTTGTATGGGAGCTGTCCACCTTAGTGGTGCTGAATCGGACAAAGTCTTTACTGACATAACTTCACAAGCTCTTAACAACATCGGAACACACAGTATTGCATGAATGGAAAAGATGAATATACAGTGATGGTTGTTTGTGCGAGCTGTAGCAGTTCAATATTAGATTTAGAGTTACAAATGCTTCTTGACGTACAACAACAGCTCGGCCGTAACATTCTGTGTGTGTTTATCTGTAAGTTGGTGTTGTTAAAATTAGCTGTCTTTGTTTTTCCACAACACAACCAATGAAAAGACTTATCTTTGAACTACAGCGTCCAATTGTCTGCAAGGTCCTATGCTAATTATATCCTAGTGGCCTATGAGAGCCCATGATATGTTTTGAGTAGCCAATCAAGTGGCAGGGAGTGAAGGTGAGTGCAAATCCTCTGTAATAAGCTTTGGGTTTAAAGGATCCAATCAGACAATTCAACTGCCAAACACAGGATTATAACCAACTTACACACTCAGAGAGCCAATACTCGAGCCAAGCCCTCCAATTATAAAAACACAAAGCAACATGAAGAATCCCATACAAACCATTACCACAAAACACATGTAGAAAAAGGCACCTATGATTTTTGCATCAGGCAGGGGTTTTAAAACTAGGGGTCAAAAGGGGGTGCTGAGGGGTCCATGGAGAATTTGAGAGGGAAAAAAAGGATTTTTACAAAATACATTTTTAAGGTTTAAGTTAGAATTTGAATATCAAATATAAATTAAATATGTTCCACACAATATTTACCAAATATGATATAATTACAGTTTCTTTCTGCTTTCTAACTACTGGTAGGAAATCATCTGTTTTATTTTACTGGCAGCTGTAGTAAACAGTATGAAATAAAAACCAAGAGTAAAGGGCCTTTCACACCAAGGATGATGACTGTAATGATAACTATAACTATAAAGTTTTAATAATTGTTGTAATTCTGTGAGAATAGGGGAGTCTCACACCACAACTATAATGATAATGACACAGAGGAACAATATTGTTGGAATCACTTAAAAGAACATTTTAAGTAACTCCAGTGCGTGCTTATGATAAACAGAACATTGTCATGCATTGGTGCGAACGCCAATATAGTTATCGTTATCTTTATCTGTATATGTGAATGTTCCTTTATTCAAAGCATTATACATCTAACATTACTCTAATAGTGAGTAGAAAAAGACACTAGATTAAAAATTATCCTAATAATGTATTAATCATTTTAAGAAATTAAAATATAACAGTCAATTATTTAATTTTGGAAACACAACACAATGTTGTTTTTATAATTGGATGCTTAATATTTTCCTTACATAGTATAAATGGATCTTTCTACATGTAATTATATGGCTGCCATTATGTTTTAGGATGAGTCCCTAGCAAGGGGATCATAATGCACTGCCTGGCCAAAAAAGAAAAGTCACACATTATAATATTTTGTTGGACCGCCTTTTTCTTTGATTATGGCACACATTCGCTGTGGCATTTTTTCGATAATCTTTATGCAATGTCACAACATTTCTTTCCATTCAGAGTTGCATTAATTTGCCAAGATCTTCTACTAATGATGGGAGAGTCTGACCGCTGCGTAAAGTCTTCTCCAGCACATCCCAAAGATTTTCCATGGGGTTAAGGTCTGGACTCATTTCATGTGTGAAAATTATGTCTCATGCTCACGCGTTTGAACCTGATGAATCCTGTCATTGTCATCTTGGAATTTGCCCATGCCATCAGGGAAGAAATAATCCATTGATGGAAAAACCTGGTCATTCAGTATATTCAAGTAGTCAGCTGACCTACATTTTTTGGGCACATAATGTTACTGAACCAAGACCTGATCAACTGAAGCAACCCCAGATCGTAACACTGGCTTATAATGTAGGTATTATAGGCAGGCATGATGGGTGCCTCACCTGATCCACCTCTCTTCTTACCCTGATGTGTCCATCACTCTGGAACAGGGTGAATCTGGACTCATCAGACTACATGACCTTATTACATTGCTCCAGAGTCCAAACCTTATGTTCCTTAGCAAATTGAAGCCTCTTTTTATAGGCTAGCCTCACTGATGAGTGGATTCTTAAAGGGTTAGTTCACCCAAAACTGAAAATTATCCCATAATTCACTCAGCCTCAAGCCATCCGAGGTATATATAACTTTCTTCTTTCAGCCAAACACAATCAGAGTTATATTAAAAAATATCCTGGCTCTTCCAAGCTTTATAATTATGGGTTAGTAATGGCCTTTTGAAACGAAGCGATGCATTTTTGCAATAAAAACTTCCATATTTATAACTTTATAAACTATAATCACTGGCTTCCGGTAAGTTCCAGCAAAAGAATGACCTCTGACCCGATGCATGACGTATTGATGAACGCGGAAGCGTAGCCTGGAAATCCAGACCTAAATCTAAAAGATTAATGGTCTGGCGTCGACTAATGAAAATCGCCCAGCTCGAGGGGCGGCACCAAGCGTGCATTTGAAAATCTCGCTGCACGCAATTGGATAACACTACGACTAATCACAACAATAAACCCCAGCTACCAGCGGAAACAGCGAAACAGCAAAAACTTCCTTCTTGCAAAGGAACGATTCGAGCGCCGTCTTCTGTTCCTATTTTAGATAAAAAGCCAAGTCTAACTCATTCATTGTAGCGGCCAAAGCCGTTTCAAACAACTGGTGTTCATCCATAGCCATCTTGCAATGTTTACTAATGACTTCGACGTCACAGCGCTGTCGTCATCTGTTTAGCTCGCCTCTGGCCCGCCTATATCAGATAACCTGATGTGATTGGTGCAGCTCAGATCGAGGGGCATATTTAATGAGCATCATTATTTGACACCAGAGTAACTCGCTGAGCAAATTCAACTTGTGCTCTCGCGAGAACTCTGGATTACCAGGGTAGCGAAAGTGCAGAGGATAGAGCAAAACAAAACACCGGTCACAAATTAGAAGTCTAAAATTAGAATTTTTAAAGAGAAAAGTTGGAGGATTTCGAGATAAGAAAAGAGTAGCTTGTGTTTGTTGCACAGCCCTATTTGTTTGAACAGCAAGAGGCGTCTATTCTTACCTAAGCTTACGCCACTCCTACATCATACGTCAGGTCAGAGGTCACTCTTCTGCTGGAACTTGAGTAGCGTACGGTCATTACCGGAAGCCAGTGATTATAGTTTATGAATTTTTCTTACAAAAAAGCATCGCTTCACCTTTATTTTAGAGCCATATGGATCACTTTTAGGATGGATGGATGCTTGAGGGTAGGGCTTGTGTATTTTGGGGTCCTTGGCATCAAAATGTTTGATATGTTAGGTCTAATAATGGTGAAAGATTTCTTACTGTTGCTGGACTTCAGGTCTCTGTGGATGACGGGTACGATGGCCTGGCAGTGCAGGTAGAGCATGGCACGTGCGATCTGTACCGCCCAGTCCACCAGCGTGTGCGGAGGGATGCGTTTCCCAGCCAGGGCCCGGTTGAGCGGCCCGCCACGGGCATACTCCATGACCAGGCAGAGGTTGGGCTCCTGCAGGCACACTCCCAGAAGGCCCATGATGTTGGGGTGTTTCAACATGGCAAAGAGCTTGGCCTCCTGACGGACGCTCTCCAACGTCTGTGACACGTCCTCATCGGGGTCCCGTCGAGCGGCTTTCACCGCCACCTCCCTCCCTTTCCAAATGGCACGGTACACTTTTCCAAAACCTCCAACGCCGATCATTTCCTCCAGGGCCAGTTCATTGAAATCTATCTGGAGCACTGAAGAGATGAAGAGATTTTAGGCGGTGCTGGGTAGATCACTCACAAACTGTAGTCGTTTACTGATTACAAATTACAAGACAAAAATTGGAGTTAGCAACGTAATCCATGACATTACACATTTAAGGTAATATAATCTGACTACTTTTTGATTACTTTTGGATTACTTTTGACCTAACTCATTATAAAATACCATATTTATAAAAAAATAGAAAAAGAAAGAAAATATATTCCATTCTTTGTTATCAACAACATGAAGTGCATTAAATATTATATTACGCCAGATTTTCCCAGACTGGGGTTTGTGATGAAACTGCAGGGACTCGTGAGTTTAATGAAAAACTATTAAGTAGTTAAATCATAAAAAATAAAATAACTTTAAAATAAAAAAATCAAAATAAAACACTTACTAAAAAAGATACAAAAATATTTTGTTAACCCGCATGTCATGTGACAGTTAACCAACATCAGAGAACTGTGAACTTGATTTTATGATTATTATTATTGTTGACTTCCTTTTATTATTGACCTCATTTAATAACTTAAAATCTCAGGGGGTACTTCAAGAAAGTATATTAGATTAAAGAGGTTATTTGAGAGACTGAATTAGAAAGGGGCAGTACATGAAACAGGAACTTGATTTATGTGCCATCAAATGTGCGATAGGGCCAGGAAAGATCAGCATTCATTTGCAGAAAGCAGTTTCAGATGATGGATACATGCTTTAAAGATGATGGCTGATGTGGGAGAAAATGGAAAGCAGTAACACAAAGATGTGTGCGAGACCGTTTCCTCCTCTCCCCGGCCGTCATGATGACGGTGTGTCTGGGCCACCTTGTCTCTTATTAATATTGCAGTTGGCAGGAACCACATGATAAAAAGTAGGCCAGCAGCCATTCAGGAAAAGCAGACGACCACCAGCAACACATAACATGCGACTGACAACACAGGGGCACGCACACACCATAACAGCCAGCATGAGAGACACAAAACAGAAGATATGTACTATGTATTCCTCATCATAAGCACAAACACAACACTGAATTCAAATAAAAATAATGGAAAACCCCATACCTCAAATACACTATATGGCTTAAAGTATGAGGATAATCCCTTGCCGCTAATAAAATGTTGAGTCTGCCCAAAACCCAGAATCAGTGCTGGATCTGATGCACTTGTGTCTGAATGGGTGCATATCTTAAGATCTGTCAGGAGCCTGCTGGGAAATCTATATATTCACGAGATCACACTTACAAATAAGTCAGATAGAGTAAATGGTATGCGTATTTGGCATGCTGTCCGAGGAGAGGGCTCCGAGCTCGGTATTTGGCCCGAACCCAGAGTACTCCCCCAGTATTCCTGGCTGTAGTAGGACCAAACCAACGGGTAAGGAGTCGGGGTGATGGAAGGATGCTGAAAACTGTTGAGGAATGTTGGTGAGTCGACTGTGTGTATAGGCTTCCTCTCATACTGATATAGGATAGATGTGGTAATTTCTGATGACGAGTTGATTGGATAGATTATTTGAACGTGCTCCTCCAGAACTTTGTTAACGAAACATCATTAAGGGAAAGTTCACCTAAAATGACAAATATTTTGAAAAATTTCTTTTTTGCCCATACAATGAAAGTCAATGGGGTCCAATGTTGTTTGGACCCCACTGTCTTTCAAATGATCTTCTTTTGTGCTCCACAGAAGAAATTAATTCAGGTTTGAAGTGAATGAGGGTGAGTAAATGATGGACAGAATGTTAATTTTTCAGACTAACTATTCCTTTAAGATTGTAGTTGTCTTTTGGAACATGACAACTGTTATTAGCTGGTCCAAACTGGGTTCTAGCTTGTAGACCATCACTGACCAGCAATCAGATGTTTTTTTTAAACTGTTATCATGTCTAAGCTTGTTTGCTAGTCTTAGTTCTCCCAGCCTGGTCAGTTGGCAGGATTTAGAGGGGTTTTGGGGACTTCTCAGCTGGTCAGATTGGAGCTCCAGTTTGGCTGTTGTGGAAGACCAGTAAGCCATCTTAGATTGGTTAGTTTTTTGATTAGGCTGAAGTTTTTTTTTTTTTTTTTAGTAGATAGAGAATATGTGCAGCACTTGATGTGTATTGATCAGTGTGGGCGAAAACAACTATACACAAAACATGGTAGATAAATATATGGTTACTCACAGTGTAACTGAGGCACCGAATAATCGCCGTAGTCTTCCGGCGTGTCCCGGATCTTCTCCGAGATACCGTTACTGCTCACGTAGTTACTTGGGAAAATACCAACCCGGTCCTCGATCATACCTGTCCACCACCCCTCATCCCCGGATACCAGCGAGTCCTTGGACAACACCTCTACCCGATCCCCCTTCCGCAGACTGAGCTCATCCTCGGCGGTAGCTTCGTAATCGAACACGGCGGTCCAGAATCCGGCTTCGGACGGGGACGCCGCCGCCGCAGGACCGAATCCGGGGTGTCGACACCCCGGCCGGCGCTCTGCGGCTTCATCGCCGTCTTTGCTGTCCGGGCCGCTGCTGTTCAAGGGGAAACTGAAAGCATCCATACTGCCGATCCATAAGGGCGACCCGGCCCGGTTCAGCTCATCACCTGCCGCAGAGCTCAAGACCAGGCGCAAAGCCGCAGCATAAGTAGCTACTAATCCGAGCAGCTTCTCGCCTCAACGAGCTCCAGACCTGCCGCCCGCCTCAAACGGGGCCGCTCGGGCTCGTTAAATGATCTTTCGGTCCCGAACATAAGGCACTTTTTTGCTTTAATTGGCTACAACATTGTCCCGCACCCCTCAGCCGCTCCTGATCCAGCACTCGCCCCCCTCCCAGCACATGATTCCAGTGGTTTAACGTGTTAACGAATCCCGATTCGTGCGTTTTGATTGGCGAAATGACGCATCAGTCACATCTCGCTTCTTTATAGAACCCGCCCACTAAATCTCTATCACAGCAAATGCGGGAGAATCATTTCAGCACCACGGGGCTGGACAGCGCGGGCGCACTACACTAGAAAAAGGTTGAGCTGAGCAGAAAAATCAATACATTTCTATTCAACACAGCAAATATAGTCAAAATGGAGGGCAAGGAGAACAACTTAAAGGGCGACTGGGATTAGTTGTCACACATTTACACCAGTGAATAGGTTTACTTTCTCTACTGACATAGACGTTTCTAAGCCTTTAAACAGCCTTGGAAAAAACGATATAGCTCATTGGTAGGGCACATTGACCATTTATGACAACATGCCCCACATCTTGTCACACTTTATGGGGTAAGTTATGCCATTAAACTGCCTATTACACGCTTTTAAACTAAGAATAAGCAGTAAAATAATAATGAAACAAAATATTTAATGAAACAGAAAAATGTCACATCACTGTTTTGGCAAACAAATGTTATTAAGAAATGTGTTTCAATATCAATAAAAATGTACTAAACCGTGAGACAACTTGCCCTCGCCTGACATTTATGAAAAATACAGTTATGAAAACAGCTAAAGCATTTGGTTAAAATCTACCTTTATTATTTAGTCAACTCTCACCTGAATATATATATCAGTCTTGTTTTATTGTGATACCTTACAGATATAGCAAAAATATGATATTCGAATTTGTGACTGTTGTGACAATCTGACAGAAATACAGATAAAGACCAGACTGATGTCAAAGAGATTTTTCAAACGTCTTTTTATTTTTCTGTTGACCAAAAGAATTCAAAATAAATAACTCGGCGGACATAAATTAATTAAATTAAGGTCAATTTCATGCATAATTCCCTGAAAATAAAACACGTTTTTTTTTGTGTGTGAGAGAAGAGTAAAAAAAAAGATGAGAAAAAAACAGCAATAAATGAATATAACCACCATCTGCTTCATCACCAGGCTGAAGAGGAGTGTGTGTTTGTGTGTGTGAGAGAGAGTCAGACCCCTGATACATTTGTAAGACTTGTGTGACTTTAAGGTTATAAGTGACATCATCTGAAATCTCTATTAAACCAGTTCACCTGCATCTAAACAGCTGGAAGTGTTAGTTGGCAGTAGAAAAGTACAAAGCTGGTGGTTTCAGCTGACTTTCATGCTCAACCATCATCCTACATGGAGGCCCACCCGCACCTTTTCATAACAGGCATCAGCAGTGTACAGTTAATTCAAGTGTGCATGTGTGAGTGCATACTATATGTCTAAGTGTGTGTGATTTGATCCAGGCAGAGGCAGGAAGAGCAATGCAAAGTCTGAAGCACTTGAGCCCAACACCGAGTGGTCGTTGGCTGATTCAGCCGAACTGGATAATAAGGTTTACAAGACTGCTACCTCTACCAAAACCCATCTCAAAGAAACACATGCTCACATGTGCACAGATATGGTGAAGATCTACTGTAGTTTAGCTGCCCTCTGACTCAGGACACATTCAACAACACATGCTGGCAGAAAACAAGAGCTCACTGAAAGTTGAATACTGTGTAAATACTGATATTTCTCTTCATAAGCATATTCTTTATCATGCCTTATACTGGTACACAGAGCAGCTTATGAGGTGTGTGAGTGGCTGTGTTCCTAAACCAAACGAGCTGCCTTGCTGTCTACTGCCTACACAGGGAACATCAAAAGAATTCAAATCATGTTGAAATGGCAAGGCTGCATTTATTTGAGCAAAAACAGTATCATTTTTCTATAAAAATCTAAATCTTGAAATATTTCTATTTTATTTTTTCTATGTAATTATTCCTGTAATGGCAAAACAAATTTTCAGCTTTATCATTCCAGTCTTCAGTGTCACATGATCCTTCAGAAATATAATTTAATCTAATAATAATAATAATATGCTGAATTGATGCTCAAGAAACAATTCTATTATCAATGTTAATATTTTTTTGTGAAAACCGTAATACATTATTTGGTGAATAGAAAATGTAAAAGAACAGCATTTATTTGAAATAGAAATCTTTTGTAACATATAAATGTCTTTACTGTCACTTTTGATCAATTTAATGCATCCTTGCTGAATATAAGTGTACATAACGAGTGAAAAAAACTTTTTGTTTTTTAATGAAAATGAGCTTTAACAATACTTTTTGGATAATACTTTTTCCCACTTTGGATTAATATTACCTCTGAGCTCATTAAGAGGTTCTCCTAGAAGAAAACAAGCAATTCTGCCTAAAATTTGGCCAAAATGAGGCATCTCAGAAGGCTGCATAATCAGTTGCATATATTAGATGTATATGATGCTGTCTATGTAGGCAGTACATGCTCATAAAATCAGTGTGTGTGGATAAAGAAAGTGTCTGTTGTGTAGCTAAGCTCACACACTCCTACCTTTCTGTACAAAATCAAAAGTTTAAATGCTAAAAACGCAATAGCATGAGCCTGCATGAGTCATAAAGAGCATGGGTTAATGTTCAGTGCGATTTGTTGTGATTTCTTCAAGTGGTTCTGTTCTGTTTTTTCTTTAAAGCACATTGATTATGAACAAAATTAGGAAGCACAGAGCAGGCTGAAGCAATGCCAGCAAGTACATTTGCAATTTGGATGAAGAGTTTCAGAGAAGAAACCCATTTTCAACTGCGCTCTCTCACGTGCACACATAAACGGCTGTTTATGAATGTAAACAATAAAAATGGAAAACAGGTGCTGCAGGTGCTGTGATCCAAACACTGCATACAACGGATTTGGCCTGTATTTGCAAATGAGGCTAGAAAAAATACAAAACGCACATCAACATACACACTCTCACGCACACGAAATGCTCGGGTTGTGTGATGAACAGAGGAGGAACAGGGATGTGGCCCCCCTGTGGCCCAGAGAACCACTGCAGCTTGTGGGTGGCAGTCCAAGGTTCTGTTCTTTGGTTCTGGGCTCTTATTGGCCATCCTAAACAATTATTTATGACATCGCTTCCCCCAGATAATACAGAACCCTCACCCACATCCTTCTTTTTCAGCTCATAACAGCAAAAATAGGCACGAAAAACACTTGAGTCCATCAGATGAATTGAAGGCTGCTCTTTAAACTGATGCAGCTCTGCCTAAAATCTCTCTACGGCTTGCTGGAACTCACAAAACCCTTCTCACCAGGTTAAAGAAAATCACACAACCGCTTCACACAACTGTTTGTACCGCTTCATTCTCGCTCTTTTCTACCGAAGGCCTGTAAACATTACGAACCACATTAAAGGCCCCAATGAAACACTCAGAATCCACCGATTTCACTTCAAACACTGTTTAGATGCACACTAAAGGAGGTAAAATGGTCATGTGATTCTATATAGAGGGACTCTCTGGGGTGAAGTGGGGGTGGGAGATCTCTTTGGGGTGCTTTATATTTGTTCGACGACACTGAAAGACTAAAATACAAACAGATAAAAAAACAACAACAACTGTTATAGCGGATGCAGTGCGCTTTCCTCCACGGTGTTGTCAGAAAATACACTAGTGATTCGTTTCGATGAACGTGTAGTGGGTTCAAATGCAAAAAGGCCTCATTTTCCTTCTTTAACACTTTTTTTTGATTTTGCATTCTGTTTTCCTGCAACTCTCTGAGGCCTCTGTGATGCTCAGAAAAACAACACTTGGCAAGGAAATACACAAAAGTACAGAAAATATATGGAAGCAGATTATATCCATACAGGGAGAAAATGCAGTGTTCAGCCATTGTTCATATTCGTCTCTCTTCTCCGTGTTCGTTTTTTTTTTTTTTCGAGCCAGGACTTTGGCCAGACGGTAAAAGCTGTAAGCTCTGTGAGTTCGTACCAAACTAAACAAGGAAAAAATAAATAAAAGCTTTATGGGTCCTTCAAATGTCACTCAATAACAGATCTCATGTAGTTATATATTTTCATTTTTCTGTTGAAATATTACTTCTAATCCTGGAAGCAGATTTGAAAATAGTCCTTTGAATCCTTTAATTCTTTTTGTTATTTTTTGTGTCTTTTTTTTTCCCAAAATACTTCATTAGAAAAAAGTCGTTCTCAGCAGGTGTTGAGAAAAATATAGACTGTGAAAAGCTCAGACTCCAGGTTAAGACTGTCCCACCCCTCAGAGAGATGCTTCACACTCTTCATCTTCAGCACAAAGGCATCTGAAGAATGAACGTCCTCTTCAAATCCACACCTGCTTCGACCTTTCCGAATCAATCCTCAGCTCTTACTCGCATCTATCTCTCCTCAGCTCCGACCCCCACCCCACCCCCCATCACTTCTCTTCAGAAGCCCTGTATATGACAGTAAGCCTCGAGACTGGAGAAAAGGATGTAGAGAAACCAGAGACTGAAGAAAAAGAGTGTCGTGAGGATGCGCTGTGCGCGCGGGCCGCCCAGCTCTCCACCGATGTGAGGCCTGCGCCGGTACAGCAGGACACCCACCGCCAGGAAGGCAAAGATGGTGAAGAGGGTGACAGAAAATGCCAGGGAACCTGCTGGCACCTTGAACTCACGACCCTGCATGTTCCAGTAGATGGCGGCCACTGACCACGCCACACCGATTCCCAGGAAAACGTTCACGGCGTTGCTACCGGTCACGTTTCCGATAGACGCGTCCGCGTAACTGTCCTGCACCGCTGAAACTTTACTGGCAAAGGTGTCTGAGGAGAAAAAGAAAGATGCTGATGTAGATGCTTTCATAAAAAAAAGTATAATGATCTATGATTAACATGCATTAAAATGAAAGGAATCAGATTTTGTACTGATTTGATGAGATAAAATAGTTAATTGAACTTTAAAACATACTTTATCAAAACTTCCTCCCCGATCCAAAGAGCATTTATTAAAACAAATCAGCAAAATGTACTTTTCTGATGTCAGAACGTTCACCCTCAATAAATGCAAGGGTCCGAGAGAGAAAATGGTCATTAAACTCCATGTCTGATTTTGGCACAAAAAAACTTCAGGGAACCATAAAATAATAACAATATACAGTAATTCAAAGTTTGGGGTTGGTAAGATGTTTTAATGTTTTTGACACCAAGGCTGCATTGATTTGATCAGAAATACAGTAAAAACAGTAATATTGTGAAATATTATTACAATTTAGAACTACTGTTTTCTGTTTTAATAAATGTGATGGAAAAGCTGAATTTTCAACATCATTACTCCAGTCTTCAGTGTCACATGATGTTATTTTAATATCACTGAGACACTATTATAGTTTTTATTAATATTTTGAATCAGTTAATATTTTGATATTAATATTTCATTTTAATGTTTTGTAATTTTGCTGTGTTTTTGTAATTTTTAATAGTTTATTTTATATGAACTTTTATCTCAAGTTAAGTTATTATAGTACATCAAATTAAACGAAAATGTTTTTTCATGGTTTTAGTTTCAGTTAATGTTTTAGTTGACTATAATAACCGACATGATCCTTCAGAAATTATTCTAATATGCTGATTTGCTGCTCAAGAAACATCTCTTATTATTATTATTAATGTTGAAAACAGTTGTGCTGCTTAATACTTTTGTTTATTTCAGGATTTTTTTTGATGAAATCTTTACTGTCACTTTTTTATGTCCTTGCTGAATTAAAGTATATCTTTAAATACTTTTCCAAGGTAGTGCATATGAAATCACCTCTTTAACACTGTATTTATAACAACAATGTATCATGTGGGCAATTTTAAAAAAAACTCACAAACTCACCAGGGACGGACGTTCCCAGGGCTACAAACACCACAGCGGTGACTGAGTCCTTCAGGCCAATGGTGCAGCCGAAGTGACTGGCCAGGTCACCAATCACAGCCGTCAAAAGACCGATGATCACTATAGAAACAATGAAACACGCCCACCCGTTCCAGTATTCCGTGGGCGGGACGCAGGCAAACAGGACCTTCCAGAACACAGTCAGGAAGTGCATGACATAGTCAAAACAAGACGGCAGACGTTCTTCTCCCCCCTCATCCTCATCCTCATCTCCTGAGATAAAGACAGAAAGACAGAAAGGAAAAAGAAAGAAAGGAAAGCAGAATTGGAGTAGGGAAAAATAAGAAAATGAAAAATGTTAGTATTGTTATGTCACCCACATTACACATCTTCCACACCTGACCAAAGCCCTCTCTTTGACATCATGGTGATTTGATAGTCACGGTAACTGAAGGCTAGATACTGTGACAGCAGTGTTTCTATTTCAACACAGGGTCATAAAAGACTAATATGTAGAATTCATTTTGGGAGTAAATCTGTGGGGATGAATTTAAACATGGTAGAACATATCAAACCGAGCTGATAATGCTACACTTCTATTTGTAGCTGAAATCCTTATTAAATTAGCCAAATGTTTAGTAAATGAACAAGGGCAGAGGGATCAGTAGAACCGTGTAGGAGTGTTGTGGGCACAGTTTTCATGTGGGCCTGGGCACATAAGAGATATAAAAGAAATTGTGTGTGTGTGTGCAATATGAGCATGAGTGTATGTTTATATAATAACTGAGATGTAAAAATTTTGAAGACCCACACAAAATTAAAGTTTTGTTGCTTTTGGTCTTCAAAAGTTCGATTTTTTAAAATGTTTTGAGCATTATCTTATGCTCACAAGGGCTGCATTTATTTAATCATAAAATATAGTAAAAACAGTATTAATGTGAAATATTATTACTATTTATTACATGGCTTGGTTGAATTCCAATGTAGAATGCGGACAGTTATTTCTTGATAACAGACCGCTACGAAGTATAACACACCGTTGCCATGAAAAACAGAGCGTTGCTATGGACGCGGAACGGACTATTTTCTTTAGCGGAAGCAATACAATCGTTTTTAAATCAATAAACTCCTTTTTAAATCAATATTTTGTGTCAAATTATTTATTTATTTTGTAGGTAGCCATGTAATAAGCGGGATAATGTATAGCGAGGCGGTTGTTATAGCGAATAACAACCCCTTCAGGCTGATTCAAGACCGTTCAGCCTGTCTGGGTTGTTATTTGCTATAACAACCGCCTCGCTATACATTATCCCTTACTTAAAATAACTGTTTTCTATTTTAATATGTTTTAAAATGTAATTTATTCCTGTGATGCAAAGCTGAATTTTCAGCATCATTACTCTAGTCTTCAGTGTCACATGATCTTTTAGGCCCTGTTTGCACCTGGTGTTAAGATGCGTTTTGGTCAAACTGATCACAAGTGAACAACGCTAAATACAGGTGTAAACGGGGTTTTGTGGGCTTTTGACCACTGCTAGTGGCAGTCGAAAACGCATTCGACCCTCAGATAGTTTGGTTTCAGTGTTGATAATCACCTGCACTGACAGTTATGGCCTCCATGAATTGTTCTCTCCAGGAGTTTGTTCCCACGACCAGAGCCAGGTTAGTCTTCTTAATCAGCTTATCTACTGTACTCTACAGCAAAAACACACAACAACCACAAAACATAATAAAAATTCTTCCATAGTGCAAAAGACTGCTAGTCTCCTGAATTCTGCATGTGTGTGTACCTTAAACTCGTACGACTCCTCAATGATGATCTCTATTTTTGCATGCTCGCCCAGTACAGGCTTCCCCATCTCTGCTATTCTTCTCGCTTCCTCTTCCTCCGATGACATCTTCCTCTCTGCAATATCTACAAGAGATTAAGAGACAGAGAGAAACTTTCGTGTTGGATTGTGTCATATTAGTACATCAAATACACACACACACACACACACACACACAGTAGTAAAGACTTTCAGAACATTTCAGTAAGAGTGTGCAGAAAAAAAAAAAAAAGAAAAAAAAAAAAAATCACATGCACTCCATAATTCATAGACTTTTCATTAATATTCCTCAATATATTCATTGTGCATTTACACTGCACTAAATTCATGTGCGTGTTTAGAGTCATCGGGGCTCATTCAGGAAACACAAGCACAGGGAATTTGTTTAAAACGTTCATAAAGTCATTCTTGCGTAACTTGTCGCACTGAATCGAATGTGACTACTTACGAAACATTGCTTTTACCATCAATTTATGCAGAAATTGGTTCTGCTTTTGTTTTATGAATGAGGCCAACTGTCACTTTAGTTTCTCTTATTAGAAAGACTACACATGCAAACACACACACACAACAGATTAACAGCCAAACTTTTGTTTGACTGAAACAAGTGCGAGCTGTGCTGTTGAACTGAGTGATTCAGAAGGACAACAGCACAACATCCACACACACACCGCAAAAAAGCCTCAAAGTTAAGATGAACTTTCAAAACCCCCTGCAACCCAAAGCTTATCTTCTCGTGCACGTGTTGTAACACACACAAACCTGGAGACACACGTGTGTGTTCATCCACAGAGTGAGGCAGACGAGACCACAATTACTGCAGATGGCCTCATCTTGCCTCACACACACACACACACACACACACACACACACACTGTACATACACAACTCAAACTTACCATCAGCTAATAACAGAGCTGTGTGTGGAGAAAAGAGAAAGGGAGGGGTGGAATGACATGAAGAACAAATTAGACAGATAATGGTGGAGGGAAATGCAGTGAGATGTTGGATAGGATTTATTTACTCCGATAAACATGAATAAAAATATTCGCAGCCGCTGGCGTTTCATCACCCAATACAGAATGTCCGAGCCGGACAGGTGCGACAGGTGTGACCGGCCAGATGTGATCAGATGTGATAGTGTGGGCTGATCCAGAGAGCCGGAGCGGGTGGTTGCTCCTGGCAACAGGAGTGTCTAGTAGCATTTGAGATGTAGCGACAGAACAAAGAGGTGCTAAAGCTATCCTTATTATTCACACACGTTTGCTTTCCTATCGTGATGCGGAATTTCCATTGGCTACAATTGCTTTAATACTGAGTTAATGATATTGTCCGTCCACTAACCCTCAGAAAAACCTTTTAGCATTTTTATATTTAAATGTAAATATTTTTTGGTAACACTTAAAGAGATAGTTGACCCAAAAATGAAAATTATGTCATCCTTTATTTACCCTCATGTTGTTCCAAACTTGTATGACTTTCTTTCTTTTTTTTCTGTGGAATTTAAAAGTTTTAAAAGATAGTATACCATGAAAGTCAATGGGGTCCAACAATAAGCAGAGGCTCCGTGATTTTTCCAGATGTTTGTGATTGATTGTAATGTTTGTGATAAGAATTAAAGGGTTAGTTCACCCAAAAATGAAAATTCTGTCAGTAATTACTCACCCTCATGTTGTTCCAACCCCGTAAGACCTTCGTTCATCTTCGGAACACAAATTAAGATATTTTTGATTAAATCTGAGAGCTGGCTCACTCCTCCATAGGCTTCTAAAGACGTTATAACTTGCTGGCCCAGAAAATGCATTAAAGACATCGTTAATATAGTCCAAGTGATTACAGTGGCTCAATCTTAAGTTTATAAAGCGACGAGAATACTTTTTGTGCGCAAAAAACAAAACAAAAATAACGACTTTATTCCACTATTCATTTCCTTCTCTCTGGGCCTCGAGTTTTTTCACGTAGTGTTTTAGCGCAGCGCGTCTGTGTTGCACGTCACCACGTAGGCTCACTATTGGCCGATGCTGGTCATGTGTGTGATGCGTGTGAGAAGGAAATGAATAGTGGAATAAAGTCGTTATTTTTGGGGTTTTTTGCGCACAAAAAGTATTCTCGTCACTCTCGTCACTCGTCACAAAAAAAAGTTTTTTTGTGAAACCACTGGAGTCACAAACATTAATGATGTCTTTAATACCATTCTGGGGCATGAATGTGGTAGTTGCGTAGCTGTCAATGGAGAGACAGAAATCTCTCAGATTTCATCAAAAATATCTTAATTTGTGTTGCGAAGATGAATGAAAGTCTTACAGGTTTGGAACGACATGAGGGTGAGTAAATTATGACAGAACTAACCCTTTAAGTCATTAAGGCTTCTTTGGAAGTTTGCTAAGGGACTAAATTAAATTTTCATTTTTGGATGAACTTTCAACTTTAAAACAATAAGGTTCCATTTGTTAATGCGTTAGGTATTCTGAATTAACAACAAGGATTTTTAACAACACTTATTAATCTAGTACCCTGACCCACACACATTTACACAAATATGAGCACCAACTACAGGAATCAATTTCTTTGTCTCTCCATTACTTTTTTTTTTCTTTCTGTGTGTATAATGACTTTAATAGTTCTGTAATCAGTGCTGTAATTTTCTGTTGCTGAGGATGAATGAGATGGCGAACAAACAAGCTTTGATTAAGTGTGTGTGTATGTGTGCTGAGATGAAAATATCGACCCATAATGAGAAGCTGGATGTGTAAATAAGCCCATCATTTATACTCGAATGTGTCTGTGAGAAGGGGTGGGGGGGTAGGGTGTCTTGATGCACATTATTATTAACCAGTAATTTATGTAGCATTGTCAGCTCTAGGCTTTTCAGCATGTCTGTTTCATGACAGCACACACAGATGTGTCAAACACACAAAGGAATTCATTTAATCTATCCATCACTTTCCCTCTCTCACTGTTCTTTCTTGGAAGCTTCGATTCAACAGTTCAGTGCAAATCTATTGCACATCAGCGCTAGCAACAGCTGATGGTACCTTAGCAACCGATACCAGACTCCAGGCTCTCTGCGCCTTACGTTCTGTGAGGTAATGGGATCGTGGGATGTAGGTGTCGATATTCAGGCGAAAACTCCCTTGTCGTTGGCTCATTCACAGCTATTCCCCCATCACACACGTGAATGCAGAGATAGCAACACACACACACACACACACACACTGAGGTGATATTGGCAATTCTGTGATAAAATGATTCCCTTCTGATGATCTTCTCTTTAAACATCCTTTATACACAGTCTATGCTTATAAATGAATAGTTTTCAAGTTTTTGTTAACTTAAATGTACTAAATGTTTTGCACTAATTTTGAAAAATATACCAAAATTAATACATATGACATGACAAAATGTTGACTGAATTTTTAGGATATTTGTTTGTTTTCTTTGACCAAAACAACGAATAAAATTCATCATCCCTCACCTGCCTCTCTCTATCTTTCTCCAGTCTCACAGTTTTCCTGCTGTCTCACCCTTTTTTCATAACTGACTCTACCTCCATATATATATATCCAGTTGGTGTATAAGAGGGTTCAAAGCCAAAGAAAGCATCCAGTATTTCGATGTATAAAGCTGAGAATGTTTATTTAGATCCCTTAACATATTTTGCAGCGACAGCACAGGATCAGCAGTTCTAAAGTCGTGTTTTGATGTAGGACAAGTGATTTGTCTCCTATTACAGGTTCAGTTTAAAAATCAAATACAATCCATTTGATACAATCTTTTATCTATCTGCATAGAAGACTACTAAAAAAAATAAACTTGCGTTACTGAATCGACACAGCGAAACAAAATTATACGAGTTTCGAAAGGCATGAAGGTGAATAATTAAAAACAGAATTTTCATTTTCCGGTGAACAAATCTTACTCGCTCACTGAATTATTAGAATTGTTCACTGAATCATCAAGGAACCAGAATTTCATTTGGAGGAAATAGAATCAGAACCACAATCGCTAAATTACAAACAGCACAAGATAACTACTACAATTAACAGAATGCAGTTTCCCATGGAAACAAGAATGTTAAAAAAAAAAAATCCTCATTATTGGTTGACAAAACAAATTATAGTCATGAATGCGCATATATCTGATCTGAGGAACTTTTTTTCTGGGTTTCTCTGTACATCAAAATGAAATCTTATCCAAGTTCATGTTGGCACGAAAATAAAGAAATATCTAATGAATAATTAATAAACTGCTTGTTTACAAGCACACAAGTGAGGAGACAAGCCAACATGTTGTTTTTGTGGGCTTAGGTAAGTTAATAAGTAGGTTGTTTAATATTGTCCAGGCGAGATGAGAGCTCAAACAGAGAGGACCAGCTGTTCTTCATCTCTCATTCTTTTTGAAGGGTATAATACTGGGACAAGGACACATGCATACATGCAAACACACACACACTTTACCGCAGTGCTGCGGTGTGGGTGCTGGTAGCATTGACCACGTCTGCCTGATTTATGGAGAGGTATTGAGAGACTTGACTACTTGGTGTGTGTGTGTGTGTGCGCGTGCGCGTGTGTGTGTGTGTGTGTTTGTATTCATTTCTCACACTCTTTGAGATCCTGCACTGGCATTTAAGGTCAATGTTTACTGAAACTCCAAAGGAGTCTGAAAAAGCAGCACTGCTTGCTAATCCTTCACATAGTTTCCTAAACAACAGTCTTAAGGCATTTTTGAAACTATATAAAAACAGAAAGACAAAGACAGGAACGTTGCCATTTTTAAAGCATCACAAAAATGTCATCACAGCATTTCTCGTGCGAGTCGGAGATGAGTCAGTTTGAGAGCTGCGCCCTGTGGGTCTTCATTGGATTCATGCGCTTTGAGTAAAATTCCCAGTCCACTTGGCGGCCATCTTGGCCATGCCCCTAGGTAGCTATTTTATATCTAGGCAATAGGCATCTTATCAACTTGAATTGGAATATCTCAGAATTTTTTTTGCTAACCTTATGTTTCAATAATGTATATAAGAAATAAGATCTGACAAAGATAGCTTCTTCAGCTCAAAGTAAGCAAAATACATCATGCCGCTAAAAGACAAATGCGTTCTAGAGCAAAACACAAAGAAAGTTCTTTTATCATTAAGGCAGTTAGTATCTTTTTTATTTATTTATTTATTTTTATATTAGCTTTTATATGTTAGCAAGTGAGCTACTTTCAACACCATGGCTCAAACACAGCCGCCAAATTGAGGGTTGTGATTTTTCCCATTCATTTTTATATGAGTGGTCCATCTGTCCATATTATTACAATTTTAAGTAACTTTAAGTAATTTTAAGTTTTCTATTTTAATATATTTTAAAATGTCCTGTATTCCTGTGATGGCAAAGCTGAATTTTCAGCATCATTACTCTTCAGTGTCACATGATCCTTCAGAAATCATTCTAATATCCTGATTTGCTGCTCAAGAAACATGTTGTGGAAACTGTGATACATTTCTTCAGGATTCTTTGATGAATAGCAAGTTCATAAGAACTGCATTTACTGTCACTTTTGATCAAATTAATGCGTACTTGCTAAATAAAATTATTCTTTCAAAAACAAATCTTACTGCCCCCAGACGTGAACGTACTATATCGTAAACCTCATAAAACAACAAGACGCTTGCTGCTACCGATGAAAACGTCATGAAACATGAAGACAGCAGAATAACACATATACACTCATGGTGATGGTCAAATGCTCTAATGACCTGATAAAGAGCCACTGGATGAATCAAAAGGAATTTAGAAATGAATGAATCGATGAACAGCGGGATGTGGTTTGTGGCAGTAAACGGTGTGTGTTTTACCTTTCTGGAGGCTCATGTCCACCATGCGTGGTTCAGCTAGCTCCAGGTAAAAGTTTTTGTTTTTTTCATACTCCTCATCATCGATAATCTTAACCTGTATGGTTTTACTGAAAGAGAAAGAGAGAGAGAGAGAAACACAACATCAGAGGTCAGTGAGGGGTCAGTGGACTGTCCTGAGGTCAGAGGTCAAACACACTGTATCATCTTTCTATGATTCATTCTCCTAGCTGTCATGTACCATCAATCATGTTTGCTAACAAAAAGGTTATCTGCAAAAAAAACAGTGATGGGTTTTAGTTCAAACTCTAGACCCGGTTGTTTGTAGTAACACTACAGTACATATAATTAAATTAGTATTTTAATCACGTTTCTCATTAGCAAGGTTGTAACATTGCTAGTAGAAAGAAATCATGTATCGATGTTCAATTTGCAAATGAATCACATTTTTCAGCTTACTTGATTGATAACTGAAACAAAACCTGTAAATGCATTCAATCATTTTACAGCTATGAAGAAAGTTCAACAACTGCATGTGTAAACAATTGTTTAAAAACATTCATATATACAGTAGTTTGTATCTTAGCTAGCCTCATTGCTGTTGCCCAACACTGGCAAATTGTTGATCTGCCTACATGACTGTTTACTTCAAGGTGACCTATTATGCCCCTTTTCACAAGATGTAATATAAATCTATGGTGTACCCAGAATGTGTCTGTGAAAGTTCAGCTCAAAATACCCCCAGATAATTTATTATAGCTTGTCAAATTTGCCCTTTTTTGGGTGTGAGCAAAAACGTGCCGTTTTTGAGTGGCAATAACAAAACACGCAAATTTCAGTCAAATTTCAGAAATAACCAGTAGAGACTCATGAAGAGGTTGCAACTTTTAGACTGAACCTGGACATTTCTGAATGGTTGGTGGATTGATTTATGTAGTTGTTGTGGAGTTACATTGATTCATCTCATCGACCTGCATGTATCGTCGTGTTTAACTTTTACACAAGTTGACAGTTCCCTGAGGTCTTTATAAGACAGCTGTGACATTTGGTCAAATAGTGTTCTGTGCAGCCGACGACAGAACAGTTTGCATGCTTTTCTCGAAATTTTGCCATTGCGTTAGAACTGGTTACACTGCTGTCGCTTGCGAAAACCAAATGGTAGCGCTGTGGGTGGAAACGTGCAGATTAAGGGGCGGCAATATTATAATAAGATCCCCTTTCTACGTCAGAAGGGGAGTGAAATCTGATCGGCTTATTTTTTGACGTGCTTGCAGAGAAAAGCTTACCAAAACAACGTCACTGGGTTGTCACTTTTCATGTTTTCTGGGTTGGTGGATGCACCGGGGACCCGATTATAGCACTTAAAGTCAGATTTTCATGATATGTCCCCTTTAAGGAATCAGTCTTTCATTTCCCCCCCGTCACTCTTTCATTGCTAAATTCTCAGCATGTGTGTGTGTATTTATAACTCAGCATGTGATTGATGTTGACCTGGTTTCTCTGTGACTGTGAGTAACACCTGTTTCAGCTGAGTTTCAATGAGAGTTTCTCTCTCTCTCTGTGTGTGTGTGTGCGTGCGTGCGTGCGTTAAACCTGTGAACATACCCCTTCCTCCATTCGGATCAGTTACTCACAGTACAGCTGTCTACAGACCCACACCTCTTCATCTCTCTCTCTAATATGTCTTTCAGTCTAACATACTCATGTTCTCATTCCCTTTTGCTCTGCCCTGTTTCCCCTCCAT
The DNA here is from genome assembly GCF_963993115.1 of Abramis brama. NCBI lineage: Eukaryota > Metazoa > Chordata > Actinopteri > Cypriniformes > Leuciscidae > Abramis > Abramis brama. The sequence goes on from NC_139981.1 coordinate 20,442,297, forward strand.
TAGCGGACACATTATATTCAAACGTCCTCTCAGCCTTACTCACTCTCACACAGCGAAGAGAGAAACAACACACACACACACACACACACACACACACGAGCACACTGTGACAGGGCTGCACGTTTGGTCTGTGATCTGATGTAGGTCATAAAGGAACAGTAAAATTTGCTGAAATTTCAGCAGCCATTACTCCAGTATTCAGTAGCTGCGTTTACATGGACCCTAATAATACATTTGTTATCGGACTAGTAGCACAGTCAAAATAAAAAAAAGTCACATGTAACCACGTCAGTTGGAATGAATTGGCCAAATCCGATTAAAACTTCATTCGGATTGTAAGGGGTGGTTGAAACCTTTTCCGATCCGATCGAGAGGTCATGTAAACACTTGACTGGATTGAAAACCGAAACCGGAAAGTACTGCGCATGTGACATGGAAATGGCGTAATGATGTATGACGTGTGGAACGAGCTGTTGTTGTAATTGAATGAAGAGTCATAAATGACTGTCGTGTCATTCAAAATATTCTCCTTCCACTCATGTCCCACCAGTCCTTTTGTTAAATCTGTTCTTTAAAACAAAGAAAAGCAGCAATGTAGGAGAATGGTTTGTATGCGAAAACGGCGGGAAACTCTATATATTAGTGCACGTCAAAAAATCTATTCCGATTTGAAGCTTGTGACATAGGCTATAAACGAGCACATAAACCCGATCACTTAAACAATTCATTCCGAATTAAACAAAAGGTGTTCATGTAAACGTAGCCAGTCACATTGATCTTTCAGAAATCATTCTAAATGCTGATCGTAGTCAAGCTCGCATCAGCTGACTCTCAGCTGATCCACGTCTACCTATAGGAGTACGACGCCTATCACTGTATACATATATAAGCTCCTTCAGTATTATCAGCAGCTATCACGTTTCTCAGGAGCTAATACCCTCCTCCATCCCCAGCTCCTCTCGTCCAGTCGGTATGGCATTCTGATTCTCCTTGAATCAGAATAAATTCTCGAATTATGTACTTTAAAATCTTGAATTAATGATATCTGCAATACATTCATGTTGGTTCTGTTCTGTTTACCCTAAGGGGGGTTTTGCTGCTCTCCCTGCTCTTATCCATACTAGGCTGCAAGGATGCGCAGGGAGTTCTTGCCCAGAACAGAACCAATCCTAACTGTATGCTAATTGTCAATCGTATTTGATGATAGTGGTCCTGACAGAAGTGCAATAAAAATATAATAAAAGATGTCGGTATGACTTACATTCCAAGTCATCTCTAAAGCCTTAAAACAACCATGAGAAAGTGGATTTTGTTTTTATGGCATTTGTTGGCTGGTTGTACTCTAGATTCTAGAACATAGCATATTTTTATATAAAATTACAGAAATCCGCATTATATAAAATAAATATATTCAAATTGACACTCTCATGGGTCTCAAACCTTCATTACTGTAGCTCTTTATTTCTATTCTGTTTCCTCCTTATGTTCCTCCCCAAAACCCATTACGTCTATGGAATGACCCCATTTAGATAGCTATGTAAACGTGTGTGTGTGTGTGTGTGTGTGTGTGTGTGTGTGTGTGTGTGTGTGTGTGTGTGTCTGGTCAACCCTATGTTGTGGGGACCAAATCTCAGTTGTGAGGAAATTGTTTTATCCCTACAAGGAAAACAGCTTATAAATCATACTAAATTATGTCTTGTTGAAAATGTAAAAATGCAGAACGTTAAGGGTAGGTTTAGGGTTAGGGGATAAGAATATAGAGTTTGTACAGTTTAAAAATCATTATGTCTACGGAAAGTCCCCATAAAACATGCATGGAAACCAAACGTGTGTTTGTGTGTGTGTTTGAGTGTGCTAGAAGTAAAGGATATACAGTAAACAAGATTTATTCCTGTCTAGTGAAAAAAGCCCTTACAGTGGCCTCTCCGCCCGTTCGAGCTCCAGTGACTCGGCAGATTGCAAATGAATCTTAACATTGCACATGTGCTCAAACTCAGAAAAGACAACATTCCTCCTCTGTTCTTTTTCCACTCTGGGAATTAAACGCAATCTTAAGCCGAAACACACTTTCACGCACCACTGCGTTCTGAAATGTGATCTAGGATGACCAGACGTCCTGTTAACCCGAGATAAACCCAGTTTCACAAGGTGTGTCCTGGTGTTCTGACAATTCACTAAAAAGCATAACTGCCTCCAAGTTTCAGCTGTCAACAGTTTCTGGTTTTGTTTGCGAATGTCAATAGAATCACCGCAGAACTGTTTCATTGCCATTGCAAGCTGATTTGCCGATACCTTCATTCTAGAACACCTATCAGCAAGTCTGCTTGAAATGTATCGGGTTGCCATAACAACTCCAGGCACTTGCTGCTGCCTCTGCTGCTCCCTGCCATCCTACAAAGTACAAGCACTAGAATTCTACAAGTGGAACTTAAATGTAAAAGGTTCCAAATGTTGTTTAAAAATCATTTCATGAATTTAAGGCAATAAGCCTAAACTAGTGTATGTACTTTCGCTTTAAGTAAAAAAAAGTGAGATGGTTTTTGCAAGCTTTTAGATATTATATCCATCAATCTCCACTCTATTTTCCATCTCCGTTTGCTCCTCGTGTCATAATCAAAACTAAAAAAACGAATTCCCACTGCCTATTCACACCGTCTAACAAGTTTCTCGGCAGGTGTGTTTCTGAGAGAGAAAAAAACCTGTTGGACAGTGTGAATATGTGGGCAATAAAATCTGTGTATTTATTTTAGGACAGTACAGTCAAATGCATCCTCAAAACCCAGAGCAAACGACATAAAATCCAAACATTAAATCAATATATTTAAAGGTTTGTTATTTCTATCTGGACTAATGCTGCCCACTTCAGCCAAGGTTACTACAGTTGTGTTGCACTGACAAAACACACAGACATTTCTGAAAAAATATATTTCTTAGTAGACCTGACTACTAATATTTTCCAAACATATGAGAGAAGTTAATAGTGAATGGTGCTCTAATCTCAAATGCTTCGTTCACACTGCCCCAATCTTTCTGCACTCATTTCATATATTAATTTCGCAAGGAATAAAACTGGATCAAAAAGTGTAGCCAATATCTGGTACTTACACTTCAGCACAAAGGCAAGAGACAATGTAGTAGTTGTCAGATTGGAAAGAAAAGACAAAAAACCTCCATTTAAGTCTATTCATCTCGTCATGTGCGGATCGGTTAAAGAACATGCATTTAGGTTCATGCATATCCTGTGTGTTCAAGACCGCTTACTTGTTCACTCAGTCATCATTTATAGATAGCGAATGCCTCATGCGAGTAGAAATCAATGAATTCTGGCACATCTGTAAACATTGTGCATGATGTGTCCTGAACAACATAAAAAACTATTTGAAATCTGTAATGACTATTCAGAATAAAACTAATTCCAAAACAATACATATAAATATTTTTTTAATATATTTTTTCATTTTTCATACTACAAACCAGATATAGATGCGGGCTGGATCTGCAAAATAGAATTTAGAATTTATTTTTGCTTTTCAGACTACAAAACATTGAATGAATGGATTTTAGTTGCGTACTTCAAAAAAAACGTACTCCTGTCTGAACAAAGCTTTACCTGATGCTTAACTAAGCCTGATACAGCAATAAATGATAAAATCGTGTTCATGTTAATGAGAACTTGTGCCCTAAACAGCTGTGCCCACAATAAGCGGTAGGACATTTTGGGTGCATCTCAATCTCGCAGGTTATTTTCGTAAACGAAAACTGAAACTAAGACTAAAACTATTGGTCAAAAAACATTTTCGTAAACTGAAATAAAATAGAAATTTCAACATAAATGAAAAACAAACAAAAATGCAAAATAGAAGTCGGCTATTTTAAAGCCTGTCTCAATTGCAAAATCCTACCAGTGCACTGAAATGTTCGCTCCCTAAAAAAGTCCCACAATGCACAGTGAAAACCAGGGAGCATCAATGCTCACTGTGCTCCCTTAACGGAAGTTCTGAAGCGCGCAACATAAATCGTGTGTGCCAAATCACTAGACACGCGATAAATGTTTTATAAAATACAAATCAATATTTAATTATATTTCAACATAAACATATATCGCTAGGCAGGTAATGAACATAATCTTGCAAACATTTTTAATTTATTTACAGCTGAAACATTGCACTATGTAACAAGCAACATATTTATCATAATGTACTTTAAATAACATTAGAAAAGAATGTACGAAAGATATCAGTTCGGCTGCTGTTCATAAATACCAGTAGTGATGTTGACATTGTCACGTCGCCGGAAATAGAGTCATCAGTGTCCCGATGTGTAGTGAGCCAGTGTCCTTATTGTCCTTACCAGTGCCCGAATTCATGTCCACCATATACTGATTCTCAACCTAGAAAGCTAGGGAAGCTTTGTGTTCGAATTTCCTAATTAATTCATTCGAAGAAATCAAAACCTCCTTCTCAGCAGAGCTTAATGCCCTCTCTAATCAAACACACCTGAACCGACTAATCAAAGGTTCAACTGAAAAGGTTAAATTTCTCAGGTAAGCATATCTGCAGAGAGGGAGAAAGAAGAAAGTGGGAACAAATGGAGAAAATAAAAAAATGAGAAAGAACATTATGGATGAAGGAAGAAAGAGTGGGAAAAAAGTTTTAAAAAGATGACACTCTGGCTAGTGTTATTTTCTTTCTTTTTTTAACCCAATTTTATGTAAAAATGTAAAAAAATATATATATATAAACTTTGCCATTTGTCACACTGAAAATGAAAGGTCAAGCTGAGTGCTTGGCATTGTGGGATACAGTATTCCATGCAATGAACTGTGTTTGGTATGTGATTGTTTGCATAAAATGTGCCGTATACAACCAAAGATCAATACACAAAAATAAGTATGCTAGTACTTTTGTTACGTAACGTGGTATATTAGAAACTTGCACAGCGAGGAATAATTACAGGAAACAGACTTTAAACACAAACACTCAGGAACCAGGAAAAACGCAGGAGAAAATCACACAAACATTGACGTGAACGGACAGAGACTAAAGGAGAACTGAGGGTTTAGGTATACAGAGCAAACAAAGGAACTTAATTAGTAAATTAACAGGGCACAGATGAATGACAGGACTAAACCAAAAACACAATGAAAACAAAGGAGACAGCCCATACATGTAACAGTACGGCCCCCTCCCAAAAAGGCACGTCCATGGAGGAGTGGCTGGTGGGAGGAGCCAGTGTGGAGCCAGGAGCAGGAGGAGCCAGATGTTCAGCCAGGACGAGGCCCCAGGACGGATTCGAAGGCAGGAGTAGCCATGGTGCCGACTTGATGGAAGGTGCCCTGGGGACGACCGACAGAGATGCAGCTGTTGAAGAGGGAAACACAGGTGGAGAGGACAGGCCGATGAGCCCACGCGAAACCGGTGGCCCTGGAGACCGAGGTGGAGCCGCAGCAGCAAGAGTCCGAGGTGGAACCGGTGAACCAGAGGACAGAGGCTGAGCCGGTGGTATCGAGGACGAAGGCGGAGCTGGAGGGACGAGAGAGCCCGGAGAAGCCGTATGGCCAATGGTTTCCGGTGGAGAAGAGGGAGGGAGGAGCCAGGGTGGAGCCGATGTGCTGTATGGAGCTGGTGGCCTGAAGACACTGGGCAGGTCTTCACGGCATGTGGGAGCTGCAGAGGGACTGAAGGACATCAGCGGAGGCCGGGCTGAGGAACTGGCTGATTGAGGAGGTGGGAGAGGGAGGCCGGGCGGGCATTTTGGAGAGACAGGGGGCTCTGGAGATACAGGAGATGCTAGAGAAACAGGGGGCGCTGGAGATACAGGGAGACTGGGAATAATCTCTCCAAAAAGACCATTAAGTTAACCTCAAAAATGTATTTAAGCTCCTCTAAATACCAGAGTCCATAATGGCTCCCCTCCATCCCATCGAACTCCACTAAAATTCCCTCCACGACGAACGATGTTGCCGGCTCACGCACCTGGGCAGACTCTAGCGGTGGTTGGGCTCCGCGGCGATGACTCCTTCCGACCTCCTCTCTGGTTTGGGCTCGTCCATCGCGGCGGGCTGGTCTCTATGGTCTGCAGTGGGCACAGGCAACTCCATCGTGTCGGGGGTGGATGGCTGGTCTCTGGCGGCTCTGGAGTCGGAGCGGGGCTGGTAGACGGTGAACTGGGACTCGTTGCACACCAGCACCCACTTGACGAACTCTGCGAATGTGCCCGAGGACCCACACCGAGCCTTTGTGCACTCGTTAAGGCTGGCAAGAAAGAAAGCACACACAGGGAGCGAACGGGGAAGTCCGTTAGGCTCATCTGGTAGAGAAATCCGCTGATGTGGGCCTCGAGGCTTTACTGGTCCTGCTTGAGGCATAACATCAGTACAGCAGGTGAGGCCATGCTGTTTTCTGTTGGGTCCGTTCTTCTCTCTCCTTTAACTAATTAAACAGACTGGGGAAAACTAGGTCCCAGGACTAAACCAAAAACACAATGAAAGCATAGGAGACAGATTGATTTACAGTCAAGTCTAAGGGGCCATTTACACAACACCGTTTTCAACTAAAACTGGAAAACTTTTTAATGCGTTTTGGCCGTTCATTTACACAACAGCTTTTTTTGGGCCTGAAAACGTACACTTCAGAAAATGGGTTTCAAAGTGCAAGTTTAGCGTCTCTGTGTAAACTACTTTAACACGAATTCGTGAAAATGGTGACATCATGATCATGCATATTACGCGTTCAGTCTGTAGGCGCTTAGTTTTTCTTTACTAAGTGACATCGCCAACTACTGGCCTGGCATGAATAATACAGTGCTTTTATCCATTTTCGCAGATCCGTGTGAACAGGAATCGTTTTGACAAGGTTGTCATCTGTATGTGAAAAAACAAAATAAAAAACATTTTCCGTTGTTAGTATATCGTTGATGAGTAAACATACCCTAAGAAAGTGTGTTTGAACGCACAGTGCCATGAAGCAGTGTGATTATATTATTTATATACCATTAAAGTATTTATTAATTGAATTAGCTTTTATTTTTTACATTTTCAGTTTTCATTTTAATTTTAGAAATTTTCTTAGGTGATTTTTTATATTTCTATTTAGCTTTAAATTGATATTTTTTCAGCTTTAAAACTAGTAATTCAATTTAAACTATTTCCGATAGTGCCAAGGCAAAAAAAAGTATTTACGTTAAAGTTTTTCATCTAATATTTAATTTTATTTCAGCTTTATTTCAATTAACAAACACAAGTTTAATAGTTTTAGTTAACAATAACAACACTGATATAAAGTGGATTATAATTAGGCCCTGAACTGATTGACAGACTCCAATTTAATTAAAAACTAATATAAACTTGCATACAGACTCCCTCTCCCACGCGCTCTGTGTGTGAATGGCGTAGTGTTGTGTGTCTGTGAGGTGTTCCAGGCATACTGGTTGTATTTATGCAGTATCTTTTCGTCTATATTCAGTAATTCAGACCTGCAGGCACAGAGACACTCTCGAGCATCATTACTGCACCAGAAATATGCAACTAAGAAAACCTCTGTCTCATCCAAACCAAGAGTGAGGAGGAAGGAGAGGGAGAGAGTCTATGTTCTCCCCAGTGTCACCCTGATTATATAAGAGACACGTGCTAAAAATAAACCCTGCAGTGAAAAGGGTGTGTGTGTGTGTGTGTGCGAGAGCATGCATGTCTGCACTGATGGGCAAATACACACACAACCAGGGATACACGTTCACAGACTAATTTGACTCAACGCAAACACAAACACACACTGTGTTCACGCACATGCCTGCGAGCTCGTGCTCTCTGTGGTTGCCAAGGAGACACAGCTTTCTTCAGCTGAAAAGGAGCAAAGCTCTGGCTCCACACACATACACACTCCAGCCTTCCAGGATACTTTCTGGATTCGGTATGCTAACACACTCAATATGATTGTGTGTGAAAATGTCTATACAAGATAACTTACTCTTGTTAGTGTTGTTTCCTGGAGCTAATCTCAGACAAGACTCCACTGGTGGCTATTAACAATAGACCGGAACCTAAAGCCCAGGGTGGTCAGCGCTAGTGGCGCTAATAACATGCTTAGCTAGCTACTAGCGTGACGCTGAGATTCAGATGGGGCCACTTCTGTACTCAACTGTGAGGGGCTGTGCTATTACCCTCTGATTAACCTGCAACCTACCGCCAGGGTCCGAATTAACACTCGCTAAGTGCCAAATTCAAGTAAAAATTGGTTTTGGCAAGCAAATAAAATGGTTGCTCTCCAGCGGCTGGAACTGCATAATACATTGTTTAAATTGATTGTAGTGATAATATATAGTATAAGATTCAAATAAAAAAGCTGACACCAACCAAAAAAAACAAATTTTTGCCTAAAGTTTAAATATATAAATTATATATTCATTCAATTTCAATTTATTACAATTTATTTCAAATAAATGCTGTTCTTTTGAACTTTAATTAAAGAATCCAGAAAATAAATGTGCATCACAGTTTCCACAAAAATATTCAGCAGCACATCTGTTTTCAACATTGATAATAATAAGAAATGTTTTCTGAGCAGCAAATCATTAGCATATTAGAATGATTTCTGAAGGATCATGTGACACTGAAGACGTAATGATGCTGAAAATTCAGCTTTGCCATCACAGGAATAAAATACTTTTTAAAATATATTAAAATAGAAAAGAGTTAAATTTTAAAGTCTACTAATATTTCACAATTTTACTGTATTTTTGATCAAATAAATGCAGCCTTGGTGAGCATAAGAGACTATAAAAATACATTATATATATATATATATATACACATATATATACATTTTCTGAATGTTATAATTTTCTTTGTTTGTAGTTTTAAAAATATTTATGGTCTAACACTGGTGTGACAGAAAGTTAATTTTGGACCCTGCCTACAGGTGGCCATCACCATGGGAACTACTTATGGGATGGAGAGGGAGATACCTGACTCGTGTCTAATAACATCAGAACCAGAATTACAGCAGAATTGAGCTTTGTGCTGCTGAGACTGGATCTTTAGACCCAGTGCACCACTGGTTTGATCAATGCGATGCTCATACTGTAGTCGCAGTGTGTTTGTTCGCAATGTCTTTAATCAGCAATTCCTCTGCGGAAAATGGCTGTAGAGGGTTCTTACGGATAGGATTTTGATTCACAGTGGAGAGTGCTGTAATCATTTCATTGATCGATCCCTGTCTGTAATGTTACTGCCAGTGTTCAGTCGAACTGTCTTGAGATTCCAAAGGGGATTCCAAAGGGCTCCACCGTCTCTTTCTGTGTATGTTAATTATAACGGCTCAGTGGTCACAATGTCAATGAAACTCGCTGATGAATATGTGCCGCATACTTCAGCCTCGACTGTGACCCAGGTTAAAGCTAACAACAACTGTAAATCGCACTATATATACACTATGTATAGTTTGGGGTCAGTATGATTTTGTTTTAAAGAAATTAATAGTTTTATTCAGCAAGGATGCATTCGATTGATCAAAATTGACAGTAAAGACCTTTACATTGATATGAAATATTTCTATTTCAAATAAATGATGTTCTTTTGAACTTTCTATTCATCAATGAAATCTTGAAAAAAAAAAAAAAAATCCTCAAATACTGCCACACAGTGTGTTTCTTGAGCACCAAATCATCAGTATAGGATGATTTAAACTTCATCAATACCATCACAGGATTAAAAATTATTCAAATAGAAAACAGTTTGCGTAACATTGCAGTATGTGCATAATAAAGAGGAAGAACTAATTAAGTTCAGGATCATAAATGAGTTTCTGTTCTGAGCAGCCCATGCCCAGACTCTCCTTGATTAATTTACTTTTGTTTTGTTGATTTCATTTCCTATTTTAGTTGGAGAAGTACTTAACCACTGCCTGATATTTCACCCCAGAAAAGTACTTGTAGATCCATAATAATCTGCAACGTTTAGCTTTAGTTACAGTATTCAACTAAAGTCAAATTAAATTAGATTGGTAGTGAAAGAAAGAATCTCAATATCAACCTCAATCAGTGACATTCCTGTCCGAACGGAATTGGATTTCTCAGACGACCACGTTAGCCCAAAAATAGTAGGTAATTTCCTCTTTACCAAGGTTGTGAGAACAACACAGATTCGTTTTGATGTCTGCAAAACACAAATATACCTAACCTCCTCAGGGAAAACTGGTCCTGTCGGTCGGTCGGACGAGAGAGAGAGAGAGAGAGAGAGAGAGAGAGAGAGAGAGAGAGAGAGAGAGAGAGAGAGAGAGAGAGAGAGAGAGAGAGAGAGAGAGAGAGAGAGAGAGAGAGAGAGAGAGAGAGATGAGCAAAGTGTGCTAGGATCAAACTGAATTAACACTACTGCATCAAACTGAATTAACACTACTGCATATTAAATTAGAGCCCTGAAGAAAAACACACAAACAACATTGCCACCATGCAGCTCCTCCTGGGCAGAATATTAGGCATGGACAACACCACTTATCAAGTACAATCAAATATTGCCAATACTGATACATAAATTTCAGTCTGTTACTTACACAAAACTGAAAAAGGAAAGTCATAGGGGTCTGGATCTACATATGGGTGTAAATGAAGACAGAACTTTCACTTTTGGATGAAGAATTCCTTGAAATCCAAATTTATTTATGATTTACATCATATATTCATCCTCTTTGCTGTTCAATCCATTATTCAAGCAGCTCTCCTCATCTGCTCTCTCACTTTCTGTCACAAGGAATTTTTCCATTCACAGGAGTCACTAAGATGCTCGAGCTGATGTCTGGAGTGAATGTAGTAAAACAAGAGTGAAGTGAACTCAGATTTACACAGACACAAGCACAGTCCCTCGATATGATCTTAGATACTTGGCAGTACAATGTTTTGCATTTATTTCCCTGAACTGTGACGGCTTGGACCACACCACAGAATTATGGTGGTCAGTTAAAAACAATCCTCGAATGCTTCATAACTGGGCTGTACAGCTTTTATGAACTGTGTTGACTTATTATTGTTAAAGGGATACTCCACTTTTTTTAGAAATAGGCTCATTTTACAACTCCCCCTGAGTTAAACAGTTGAGTTTTACCGTTTTCGAATCCATTCAGCCGAACTCCGGGATCAGCCTAGAAAATCGCGATTTCCGATTTTGCGATTTTCTAGGCTGATCCCGGAGTTCGGCTGAATAGATTCGAAAACGGTAAGACTCAACTGTTTAACTCTGGGGGAGTTGTAAAATGAGCCTATTTCCAAAAAAAGTGGAGTACCCCTTTAAGTGCAAGTAACTAGGCAAAGTATAGGCAGGAAACAAAATCGGTACATTAAACATGATGAACATCTTTTTAACTTTACACAATTACCAATTAGCCAAACGCCTGCAAAGAACTCACGACAGGAGACTCTCTGCTTATTATGCTTCATAATGGCAGAATTACTCCTGATATATTTGCCAAAACATGTTTGTGTTCTATGAAGAAACCAAAACACATTCTCAAGAAGAAGCACCTTTTATTTCATCATAAAGAATTAATAATGTTTACTTTATCTAAATGATTCATTACACTGTGGATCTCTGCTATAACTGCAGATTTAAAAAATAAATAAAAAACGTTTGAAAGCCCAAAGGGAGGCGAGAGACAGAAAACCAGGGCAGAGAAGAATCAGAGGAGAAGGCTAATGATACAGATCCTCTTTCTACTGTTGCTTTCCTTTCATCCTTCGACCAAATGCTGACTGAACTACATGCACAATAATTAAAGCTACTAACACACAAACTCCAGTGACTATAGTCACAGCAACTAACTCCACTGACTATCATTTTTTATATGCTTTATTTAAAAAAATCTAAATAGTAATAAATAATAATAAAAAACTGCATGTGAATTATACACAATAATAAAATACTTAACTCCAAGTGACTATATTTACAGCAAATTCATAAAAAATTTGTGACCAAACTGCAAGCTACTAACTCATAAACTAGTTTCTTAAATTGTTAACTCAAATTACATAAAGTCAGAAACTACAACAACTCAAATCTTAGCCAATTATTAATTAACTCAAATAAAGCTTTCCACTCACAAAAACTGCATTACTACCAACCAACATAAGTGGTATAATAAATTAAAGCCGATAAAACTGGGCCAGAAAGAGAGTCCTGGTGATCTGAAATAAAAATACTTGAAAGAGAAAGAATGAGAGAGAGAGAAGAGAGAATTGGTTCCTGGTGCATTCTGGTGCATCGTGCTGCAGCATCATGGGAATATAACTAGCCGAGAAGGAGATCCCCGACACACACACACACACGCACACACAGACACTCGATCACACACTCACTCACTCACAAACTCACACAGACATTGGGTTTCCACGTTTTATGGGGACTTCCCATAGACATAATTATTTTTATACTGTGCTAAAAAAAAAAAATCATAAATGAAGCTGTAAGTAAAACCTCTTAACTCCACCCGCCTCAATCTTGAATGAAGTGCTGCACATTTTAGACCATCTCTGCTTGTTTGCGATGCAAACGTAAGTCAAGATTGACTTTACTCAAGAAACACTATATAGAAAGGCTAATGTTTTATGTACAGTATTTGAGGAGCAGAGAAGAGTGTCTTATTTGCAGTGTTTGGGGGGGCCCAAAAATTTATTTTGCACGTCACAATATTAAGTATTTCCGGCCCTGCCCACAATGTAGGGTTTTCCAGGACCACATACACACTCATAAACACGCTCATGCATACTACCGTACATATTTTCACATAAATACTATGTACACACTCTCAATATGTACACGCTCTCAAACTCACACAATGACGTATACACAGTAAAAAAAGAGATGATATAAATAGACGGAGAGGTTTAGTAGGTTAAATATTTTTCTCTAAATATCCTTGTCTCTCATCTTCTGTCTCTAACTCCAAAGGGTTAAAGGTCAGTGAAAAGGGGTCACTGTGACATAAAACTCTAGAAACCTACTACAAAGAAGAGAGAGAGAGACAGATTGTGTATATCTACCGTATATCGACTGTGGACCTTTATTATAGCAGAACAGAGGGAAGGATAGCTCCATATAATCTAGTTAGTTAGTGCATTGGTTTGGGTGCCTGTGATTAAAACCCTGTTGGTGGCAATGGCAGGTGCTTGGTTATGATAGATGCAGATGTCTTTACTCAACTTTCTCTCCGCAAGCAGTCCATTGACTCAGCCGTCCCTGAGGAATGGTGCCTGCTATTCGTGTACTAGGGTTGTCACGATACCTTCATCCCATTTTATGGTACGACACCAGCTGAAGTGTCACTCGCTAGCCTAGACATGATACCACTTACAGTGTTTGGATGCATTGTTACTTGCACAAGTTTGCAATGACAAGCAATCTGTCTGTGCGTCCCCAGATATTTATTCCCAGTAGACTTTCAATTACTTTTTTTTGTATCTTTAATAATTAAGGAGTATGTAAAACACTGTGGCAGAAATGACACATTCGTGCCTAAATTTGGTCAGTCGAATCGAGTTGCAGATCATTTGCTTAAAACTGAAAACTCTTTCATTATCATTTCATTATGCTGATTTGGGGCTCAAGAAACATTTTATCATTATTATCAATGTTGATAGCAGTTGTTCTTAATCATTTTGTGAAAACCTTGATAGATTTTTTTACAGTATTTTTGATAAATAGAAGGTTCATGTCTATACTGTAACATTTGATCATTATAGAAGTATTAATTTCTTTAAAAAAAATCTTATTGGACACAAACACACACACACACACACACACACACACACACACACACACACGAGTTGTCACCACGTTTAAGTTTACTTCAATATATTACAATTAAATCCTAATCTAATCATGACAAACTATATATCGTTGGAAAGGTCTAAGGCTCCTAAATAGATATTTTAGCACTGTTTTTTGTTAGAAATTGTGTAGGAACAGAAATAGATGAATTTATGACAAGAGTGCACCTCAAAAAATCTACAGTTTTGACCTTTGTCACAAAAAGTTTACGCACACACTTTTAATAATTGAAACGTTGGTTTTCATGCTAAAAGTTCATAATATAACATATAATCTAGTATTTGTCAATAAAAAATTATTAAATAATATTATCCTCTAAAAATTATAATATATATTATCCTCTAAAATATATTATCTTTTTTATCGCTTTTTTTTATTACATTACATATTTTAGTAGTTATCATAAATTAGGTATCATTTGAAAGCTTACGATCTCAGAATTCATCCTGTGAAAACCGTTTTGAAATTGGACATTGCGTTACCATAGAAACAGTACTCTAAATTATTTTATCAGGCTCCTCCCCTTTTGGGCATCATGTTTCATAATTTATGATCAAAATCTTTTCTAATCTTGACAAAACACATATTGTCAGAAAGGTCTGAGTCTCAAGGTTCCATATTTTGTGACAGAAGTGTTATTTGGACAGAAATTTATTAATTTGTTATGGCAGAATGCATACAATTAAATTCAATGGAATTCAATGTCACCCGGTGGCTATTTCTGGTATTACGCCTAAACAAAATCTCATGGGAACTTCAATTTTTGTGATATCAACTTCAAATTTAGAACACAACTTCGTTAGATATATGGCTTTGATTTTATAGTAATTTTATAGTAAAAGTATTTTGTAAAATATATATTTTATATAAAAGAAAAAATATTAAATAAATTATATTTGATTTAATGTACATTTAAACTTCCATAACTTTTTCATACTTTAATTTTTTGAAGTGCTTTCACTTCAGTAATAATCTGCTATTTTTTCCCTTTAAAATACTCCAAAGCATTCTTGAATTACAACCATTTAAGCTTGAATAGTGCATTTTAATGTGTGGGTGACAGTTAAGGGGTTAAAACACTGTAATACTTTTAAACGTTTACTTCTTGCGGATGAATGGAGTACTTCCATTAACAGCACATGGGTAGTTGACATGAAATACTTTGGGAAAGTTGACATGTCCTACAATGTGACATGCTATACTCCATTTAAACTATTTTATTCATTATGATGCATGTTTTATGATCTCATATTAATTCAGGGAAGACATGCAATATTCGGAGTTTAAAAATTCATTGGTCTCACCACAAGACACTTTAAATGGAAAAAAAAGTGATTAAAATGGTGAAACATAGACATACAGTAACAGTACACATTCCCTTACATTTAAATATAGATTTGAAACAAATTCTTGATGTTAATTCAAAAGAAGAAAAAAAAGTCCATGGGCATGTGTCAGCTACTCACATACTCTTACATATAGACCGTGGGTGGGTTGGAGTGTCATGTGGAATATGCTGTGAATATTCTTACTGAACTATTAATACCCAGCAGCATATCTGGACCAGCACGTCTCTCTCTCTGTGTGTGTTTCTATCTGGTCTGTGTGTTACCGTTATTACTGGATCTCTTTCAAATCTCACATGAATGAACTGGATTAATTAAACACCAACATTCCTGAGAGAAATCTCAGAAAAACTCCCTAAACCTCAATGGAGTGTGTGTGTATGCTAAAACAGAGAATGTATGTATGCACGTATGTAAACGTGATTACATTTTATATCACTTATATTGGAAGTCACAAAACATTTACAAAGTTGACAAAAAAACAGTAAGGAAAAAAAAGTCTTTCGGCAAATGTGTCCTTCTACTACAGCCATTACAACACAGCATGACCAACTCAACATTCATTGGTCTCAAACATAAAAAATCAACTCACAACTCCTTAACTACATGCATCCTACATCCCACTACATTCTTACAGTGGCCCCAAATACTATCTGAACACTTACTGTACACCACACTTAAAAATGTTCCTTGCAATACATAACAAAATAGCAAACCATGGAGGCATTTATGTGAATTAAATATACACTTTTCAAGAAAAAGCATTTCACAAAAAAGTAGTATTCATGGGTTTTAAATAAAAGTAAGACTAAAAAGTATTTGAATTCATTCTGGTTGTCAAATGTTAATAAGACATGTCAATGTGATCAGCTATGCCTGTGGTTTCTCTTCTAGAACACCTGCGTGACTTCATACATCAGTTTTTTACACAAGCTGGTGCAAAAGTAATTGAAAATTGACTCAGAAAGGTCAAGTTATTTAGCTTTAGCATCATCTGTTTGCAAATGACACTTGGTTTGACATTTTGCAATAACAGTTTGACATCTAGTGCAACAATGGCATTTACAATGGCATATCCAAAAGTCTACAAATATTTGGGGCCACTGTATATCTTTGAGCTTGATTTAAAATAAAGCATATTTACCAGGTCTCGTCGTTTTTGAACTCTAGTTCACCGTAGGCGTCCTCAAAGTCCTCTCCGCCGCCCTTAGCGAGTCCCTCCATTGTGCGGAAAGGAATGATGACAGTCCCTCTCGCTCCTGATGTCCGCAGCACTTTCACTTCCATGATGCCCACACTCTCACTCGCGTGCATGGACTCGCTTTCAAAAGTGAAGATGCCTGCGTGGTCATCATCGAGGATGGTAACTGTGGCAACAGCAGGGAATCCTAACAAGGCCTTTGGGTACGGCAGGCTACTGGGTGAGAGCACCTCATCCTCGGTCTCCAGAACACGCACATTACTGAGCCGCAGGAAGAAATGCTCGTCCTCCTCAAAGATGTCGTCATCGATGATGCCAACGGCGATTTCCTTGACAACTTCACCAGGTTTGAACACCACCGTTCCCTCCGTGAACTCATAGTCCGCACCGGCATTCGCCGAGCCGTCCTCCGTTTTATAATCCACATAGATTGTATTAGCGATGTCGCCACCTTTACGCATTATCGTGAGTAGAACAGCCCCGCAGTTCTCTAGACACTGGTAAATGGCAGGCTCGAACACAATACGGGACACAAACTCCTCAGGTTCTTCTACGTGAACTTCTTGAACACTAGTGCTGCGTTTGGCCTGCTCGGCCACATGCTTCTTGAGGATGTTCCCGGCACCAGTCATCATCCTCGTGGCCTGGATACGATAAAACGCTCTGCTTTTCTGTTGGTGTGACAGTGCATAATAGTTGGCCATCTCCACTAGCTGGTCCAGCTCCTTCTCCGGGTGTTTCTGCTTCAGGTCCTTCAGGATACGGATCATATCTCTGCGAGACTCGTCCACCTCCTTGCCCTCAATCAGGCCCATCAAGTTACTAGCAGCTCCGCCATCGACAAAATGAGAATTCATCATCTTTCCGTCCATTTCGATGCCTTTGGAGCGGTCACCCGCCGTCTCGATAATGACGCCTCTGTGCTTGTCCGTGCGATATTTCTTGTGCATGAACTTGTAGAAGAGCAGGCGACGGTCAGCAACCCAAGCCAGAATGACACAGATGGGGAAAAACGCCAAGGTGAGAAGCCCTTCCCATACTTGGACTACGTTGGGCGAGATGACGGCCAGGATCATGTAGAGCCAGATGTATGCAAACACGCTCCATGCCGCCGTCACGAAAAACACACGCAGGTGTTTCACCTTCCGGACCTCCCCCTCCGGGATCACCGACACGCACAGGCCGATGATCACAAACATGTTGAAAGCGGCACTGCCTACAATGGTGGATGGGCCGAGTTCACCGGCATGGAAATCGTGTCCGCAAACTTCGATGACGGAAAGCATGATCTCAGGGGCGGAGGAGCCCAACGCCATGAGCGTGAGGTTGGACACGGTCTCGTTCCACACACGGATTGTCGTGGTTGTCGTCTCACCGTTCGGACGCTTGATGATGATTTCCTTTTCCTGGGAGGTGATTACCTCAATGGCAGCCATGAAGCGATCTGCAATAATCGACACCCCCAGGAACATGTAAATCATTGCCACGAAGTACACAATGACCCTTGCGATCTTGTCACCCATGGAAGGGTCCTCGGGGTACCAGATGGGTAAGATGATGCCAGGTTGGCATCGACCAGTCTCCTCGAAGCATGCGGTGGTGTTCAGGGGGGGCGGGCTTGGCGTGACTCGCGCCTCTGCGCAGAGGAAGGTTGCTGCCACGGAGACCACTCCCAACCAGAGGTAGGCAGAAGTCTTTGTCCTTAAGCGATCCATGCACCCTCCTTCACCTCAAGGGTCTGTGATCTCTAGCTGTCCTTCGGGAATCCAGCACTGGGCTGTCTTTGGTTCCACACGCCACCTATGACAGAAGAAAAGCAGATAGTGAATCAGAGAACAAGAAATCGGTACTTCACACCTTCCTAATGGCAGAAGAAAGACACCTGACATCAGTGGTCGGGAGTATGAACAGTGCACATGTAATGTAAGCAAACTCATCTGAGAATTCTGCACACAAAGCCATTATTCTTTGCTAGATTTGTGAGCAGTGCGTGTGTGATATAATATGGTGAAATACTAAAGGTCCACACAGCAGAAAGCTAAAAGGCCTCACTCAGCAGGTGTGAATGTTGCCAGAATAAGCAATGTCCAAAATGACGCACTGGGAAACATCAACAACAGCGCAAGGGCAGCGTGCTGCTCCGTTCCAACATGCTTCCTATTGAGGCAGCATTTTCAGGCTCCCATTTCAAAAGCTAAATTAATAATGCAGTCTCCCTTTTTTTGGCAAATACTGGCAAAGCAACTGGTTCGCCCTCAGTGAAAAAAAGGCGAAGATGGTGGAAGTTAAATAAATACTGAAAAGAATTGAGAAAAATGGTCATTTATTTATAGAGTAGACTGCTGTAAGATTAGCAACATGTTAACACCAGTCTCTATTAAAATAGTTAAATTATTTAGAGTGAGAGTGCTACAGTATGTGTGTGGCACCCAGAATTGCTGCCCATGTAGAATATTACAAACCAGATAAAGGGATAGTTCACCCAAAAATGGAAATTCTGTCACCATTTACTCACTCTCATTTCATTCCAAACCTTTATGACTTTCTTTTTTCTGTGGAACACAAAATAAGATATTTTGAAGAACCTCTGATGTACAGAAGAAAGCATATCATACAGGTTTAGAATGACATAAAGGTAAGTAAATGATGACAGGATATCCCTTTAACTAAGAGGTTACATGATGGTTAAAATGCCGCCAATGTAGGCAGTGAGGCGGCTCACTAGGTTGTGTAACAGAGCTTCAGTGTCTGTTCTGGAAATGAAATGTGTGCAGGTTTCACCCAGAGAGATGGGAATAATTAACTAATATGGACACTTATTATTTCATTACATTTTTATCCCACTGCACCAGTGGAGATGACAGTGTGCATGTGGGAGTGTGTGGGAGCAGCTCTGGTGAATCCACATGGAGATGGAGGTGGTGTGTGTGCAGTTCATTTGCTCTCTCTAACACAGGAACACACTCAGAGGAACTCTGTATTACTCAGGGGTTGCTCTTTGATAACTGATAATGGATGTCTCATTTAAGTATCAACCAGGTCTTATGTTTCTTATCAAATTCCTTCCATATGTTTCTTATTCCAAACACCAAAAAGATGTTGCAAGAGAGATGCATGAACATAAGTGGACTATGCAAGAGCCATCAGGCCAGACCTGACTATATTAAGTAAATAAAACACTCACACTCACACATATGCAGTGGGCTGTAAGTAAACAGCACAGTGTAGAAACAGAAGGCCTAATGAGGAAAAACTGTTTTGTAAAGCAAAAGAGCCCAGCCTGAAGCCTTGAGCTGCCCCCCACAACTCTCTCTCTTACAAACTATACCCTCCTCTCTGTCTACACTACCATATACGTATACAAAAAAGATGGAGGAAAAGGGGAAGAGGATGGTGCCTGTAGTCACATGTTGGTGCCTGTAGTCCATCCTAGTTTTCTAATCTAAACAACGTTTGATTTTCAATTCTTATCACTTGACGTCTGTTATTTCATGTACCGACTCAGACGGGACAAACATCTCCGTGTTTATTACAGAGGTGGCTGTGTTTTTTTCCAGATGTGGAAGGTCATATGCTGTGTGTGCGTGCATCACGTATGGCATATGTCTTTTAATTTATTATTTGTTGATTTTTTTAATTATTTTTTTATAAAAACCCTATTTAAGTAAACTTCATGAGTTTATAGCAGTGGCTGTTTATAATAAACTTGCATAAATTAGTATTTTGAACAATTTAAAATTGATGTTAAAATATGTGGAAACAATATCAAAAAGTTCAAACTTAAAAGCAAGGAAAAATCTACAGCTGTTTAATAGGTTTAATAAGGTTTTTTTTAAAGTTCTTTTTTTCTTTCTGTTTCTCAGGCATTTAGTTTTTTACCCCTGACATGTATGGTTATAATGTACTCTTGTATGTACAATATGTTTTGTTCTTATTAACATTCAATAAAACATTTGAAAGCGATCTGGCTCATGGAGCCCTTAAAAAGACATGGTGAAGAAAAATAATGAGACGGGAAGAAAACTTATTTGGCATTCTCTTAATTGCTTTTGCATTCTCTCACAAATGTTTTGCTTTCCCCCAAAAACTTTGCATTCGCTCGCAAAACCTTTTCAAAACTGTTCTTTACGAGTGAACGCAAAGTTCTCAGGGGAAAGCAAAACATTTGCGAGAGAATGCAAAAGCATTGCCAAATAAGTTTTCTTCCCATCTCATACTGTCACAGTCACGTTCAGTTTGTTTTGTTTTCATTCATGTCATGTGTTCCCTTTGTTCTAGTTTCCCGCCAAAATCTGTCACCATGGAACCTAACACCATTCTTCACAGCTGTTCGTCGTTTTAGATAATCATCACGGTGTATTTGAGGGGCTGTTTACACAACACCGTTTTCAACTAAAACCGTAACGTGAACGGCTGTTCATTTACACGACAACGGCGTTTTGGTTGGTTGAAAACGCACACTTTTAAAAACGGGTTTAAAAAACGCGAATCTCTGAAGACGATGACGTCATGCACATGCGTATTATGTGTTTAGTCTATAGTGTTTCATCGCCATCTAATGGCCTGGCAGCAGAATACAGCGTTTTTGGTCGTTTTTCGTGAATCCGTGTGAATGGTGATTGTTTTTACATTGGTGTCGTCTGTACGCGGGAAACTCCGTTTTAAGCATATCGTTGTCGTGTAAACGTACCCTAAGTTACTCCCTTTGTCCTGTTCGATTGTCGGTTGTTGTTTGTGTGTTACACACTGTTGGCATGTTATTCTCATTCTGCAAATAAATCCTATGTTAATTCATTCTCATCTCTGTCATTGGTTCCCGTGTAACAGATACACTGTAAAAAAATTGTTGTTTTAACTTAAAGTAAGTGTTTGTTCTGCCTTAATTTTAAGTTTAGTCAACTTAAAATGTGAAATTGCAAGTGACAACTTGGATATATGAGTTAACTAAACTTAAAATTAAGGCAGCATAAATGCTTACTTTTTAAATTGAAACAAATAAAATTTATTTCTTCACCATGTCCCTTTAGGGGCTCTGTAATTTATTAATTTTATATAATTTTTTCGTCAGATACCATCCAAATTGAAACCAAATGAAAGAATGCAGAAGATTGGTGCACAAACACACAAGGAAAATAGTTAGGATAATACAACATCAGCAATCACAGACATTCGCAATCGGACGAGATTAGATTTCTCAGAGAACCGTTGAGATTGGCAAAAAACAGTAGGTAATTTGCGCTTGAATTTGTGAGGAAAAAACACAGACTTGGCGGATTTGGACGGGATTAAAAATCATGTCAATGAAAGATGAATTTCTCTAACGTCCCCCAGGAAAACTAGTCCCGTCCCGAATATAGGGCTTTTGATAACACTAATACTCTTTCATTTTGATTACATAATAATGTCAATAAATAGCCCTTTGGCACCTGTAGTTTAGTATCAATTAAGGTTAGTACACAACAGACCAATTAAAAAAACAGTTCAGAGATGCTATATACGTTTTATTTAATACAATGTTTTCATAGTTTGTGTTGTTCCTCATCAATGCAGAGTTATCACAAAATGATAAGCATTTAAACTCCACTTTGCCTAAGGCGTTTCCAAACTTTTGAAGAGCACTGTATGACATTTAAAGGGACAGTTCAGCCAAAAATTAAACACGGCCTTCATTCACTCACCCTCATGTTGTTTCAAACCAAATGCGAACACAAAAGATGATATTTTGAAGAATGTTGGGAATCAAGAAGTTTTGGTTACAATTGACTTCAACAATGACATTGAGACATTTCTCAAACATCTTTTATGTTGTTTTTTTCTGAAGAATTTTTATTTTTGAGCAAACTATCCCTTAGTCTTGATGTTATTAGTCAAAATTATTTATTGTGGTAATCGACTGCTGTTGAAAGAACTGTTATGAATCTGACATCTAAATACCGTATGGGTACAGAGATGCTTCAACACCAGGCCGCAGTGGTCTACCATACATCTCAGCATGATGTGTGCCTGTAATTGAGAAGAAGTTCTGGAAATAGCAAGCCAATTGATTTTGGATGATTACATTTAGACTGATGTGATTTAGACTGTGTGTGTGTGTTTTGTGAAACCCACTATTGATAAGTTAGAAGATGTGGGGAAAATTAGTCACAGCAGGTTGTGGGTGATAGTCTGGCATAACTCCAATTTACTACAGACCCACTACCCCACACACACACACACACAATCTTGTCTGTGTCGATGAGTTGTAACCTCTCTTCATCCTTAGCCGTTACTTTTAAGACACTAAAACAGGAGTTCTCAACTCTGGGCCTTGAGATTCACTTTCCTGCAAAGTTTAACTCCAACCTTGATCAAACTCACCTGCCTCTAAGTTTCAAGTAATCCAGAAGACCTCCATTAGCTTGTTCAGGTGTGTTTTATTAGGGTTGGAGTAAAACTCTGCAGGAAACCCCTGCACTACAACATGTCCCTCACACTTACAGGGCAGGCATCAGCAAACAATCCCAAACAACAACATTTAAAATCTTTGAAACAAGCTGCTCCTCTGAGAGCGTAACCAAAAGTATGTGTGTCTGAGGTGGCGCTGTGTAGCATTATATCCGAATAGCCGCTGAGTTTCTGAAGCTAAAGATCCGTCTTTTCCCTGCACATGAAGTCAGCACCTGTTACCATAGCAACACCCTGGAACGCGTGGGACAGGAATATTTTTATGAGTCTCTGAAATCATGCTCATAAAAATCAAACAAATCTCAGATGTGTATGCGTTTTGGGCCCAGGCGAGGGTTTGTATCTGCTCATCAGAGAAACTGAATCTCATCCACTGGACCACAGCGACCAGACAGTTTATTTACTGCAAAACAACCAAACTATCACACAACATTAACATCAGTGCATAGCGAGCATCACATGCAGTTGACATGACGTAACTGTTGTTTCACAACTTCTGCTGAATTTATATACATGCAAATGCACAAGCATTTACATAGAATTTGTATTTTTCACTGCTTAGCAAAGTTAAAAATGTATAGGAACTTATATAACCAAAATACATTTGACAAAAACAGGATCTAAACCTCACAGATTGACCTCTTGACTGAAAAATCTCCTGGAAACTTATTTTGGTGGTTTCATATCAATACAAATGTAAAAAATATACAGTAATAACTACATATATTATGAAGACAGTAAGATTTTTTAAAGAAATTAATACTTTTATTTAGCAAGGACGCATTAAATTGAATTTTTAACTTTCGATTCAAAGGATCCTGACAAAAAAATTATGACAGTTCCCACAAAAAAAATGCTTTAAATCTACAGTAGTCAGCCAACTCAAGCACTTTTGATCATTTTCACAAAAATGTAATGGCCACAGAATATTTTGTATGAATATATGAACATGCCATATATTAAAAGAAAGAACAGAGCCTCTGCTTTTAAACAAAAAAAAAAAGATTCTAGCTTCATGCAATTATTTTTTTTAATCAACACTTAAATGTAAGTTTTAAAAAAAAAGCAACATTTTGAACAAAAAGCTGAGAAAATCACATTTTTGTCAAAGACTACATCCGGATCGGATTCAGAACGATGATCAAAACATAGATGGAGTAGATTGAATCCATCAACAACCCCAAAGCTTGAACAGTCTTTACCTCTAACTGGGTCAACATTTCATTCGGTAACTTTGGGAAGTTTACATTTAAATGCTGTTTAATGTATGATGATCGCGTTATTTGACATGTGCATAAGCAATGCTTCTATCGCTTGTTTCTGCTTCTTCGGCTGTGTTTGGATCCAGAGATTCTGTACTCATTCAGAAGATGCGGAATAGCAATAGTAATAGTTCTTTGTAAATGTAAAAGGTCTGCATAGTTTTGCAGATCAAAGTGCATGACAAATGGCAAAAAGTTTTGGCAAAAAGAAAGAATCGATTCTGAACTGCTGAAATGAGTCGTCAGCAATTCCTGTCTTGCTTCCTGTTACATAACTGCGTGATAAACTAACAAATTTGCATTATGCCCGCCTTTGGTCTTCCTTGGCTGCCCGCAAACGACACTCTAATTGTAGCTGAGGCCTGGAAGAGTTTGGTTTCTGATGCTGTTTTCAGTGCTGCAAATCCACTTTCAGATACGGTATAGGCTTTTTAAAATCACAACAGACTGGGCCGTCTGACCAATCAGAGCAGTGTATGCTCTCAGAAAGGCGGGGTTTAGAGAGACGACTCTTTGAACGAACCGTTTTCAGACTCTTTTGAGAAATGAGGTGATGTGTAATGTATATTATGAGAAAATGAAAGTGTTTTTTTGACCTTGGGTGCCTGTAAACCTATTGTAGAAGACCTTCAAAACAAAATTAGGAACCTTTAAAATAGCATAGGGGCACTTTAAAGTGGTGGACAGCATGCAACAAAATATTTTTTCTTTGTTTAAGTACATTTTTCAAGTATCTGTACTTTTTATTTTAGGAAATCGCACTGAACGATTCATTGGTGAATTGGACTGATCCGATTGCATCTGTTCTCGAGTCAACAACTGATTCAAATTATCCGGTCAGAGCAAGTTTGACTCAAAATGCGCCAAGAACGTGAATTCCTCAGAGCTTGAGTGCACGTGCAAAAAGTAAGTTACTAATGCTGAATTTTAGGATTTATTATGGTTAATGAAAATCATATTCAGTTCACGACTGTCAGTTGTTTGTGAACTAAAAATGTCCATATTTGTGTATTACTGTCTGAACAGGGTAGGTTTGATGTAAAAACTAAACAACATTAAAACAATGCAAATTAATGCCCATGCATCTTATCAAATGATATAAAACTAGTATGTTTGCATAGCGTTCCGTTCTGCTTAAAACTTTAACACATTTGACGTCTGTGACGTCTGTTTTTATATTTAGGGCCCGTCGAACACCAAGGTGCGAGGACCCTCTTGGAATTGCTCCATTTATGTGTGTTTATATTTGTCAACACACATTTACACACATTTTGTTTTTCCTAATTTCTATATACTATATGGTATAATTTGTTATTTTCACCTGTTTGACCACTTGAATTGTCAGTAATTATCAGTAGGGTAGCTATCAATGTATGACAAGTTTTGGTAATAAAATATTTTTTTAGTGTCTGAATAATATTCCTTATTGACTAGTGCTTACTGCTTGAAAATACATAATTTATAATGATGCCAGAAAAGCTCTATCTGTGTGTCTAGTAGTACATTAAAAAATCAAGTACTTTTGTACTTTCCCTCAATACTTAATACTTTTACTGGAGTAATATTATATTAGGTACTTTTACTTAAGTTCTTGATTGATGTACTTCGTCCACCGCATGCTTACATTTTTAATAATGAGGGAAATGAACTAAAAACCTTCAGATCAAGGCATTATATTGCAAGAAGCTGCTCAGAGGACTGAAAGGAAACATCTCCTTGCCAAACACCCGCACAGAAAACCTCAGGAGATCTGCTGCTCTGGTCAAAAGCACTCATATGTGTGTAAGAGTATAATCCCAATTTGACCCTCCAAAAGCACTGTGTAATAAAACCACAATTTGATTCTCCAAGTCTCAAGCTGCAGGTCTCCTGTGTGTGTGAGTGTGTGTGTATGTGTGTGCGTGTTGATGCACTCTTGGTGGTAAGCAAACACACTTCAGAACATGAAAAAGATCTTATACATTATTCCAAATACACCCATGAGATGGCAGAGTGCTGACAGAGACGACAACACACACGCATACCATCTCTTTCACTCTCTCAGCATCAATGCCAGCATGAAAAAGTAACACACTAAAAATACAGTAAAGAGACGACACACACACTTTCACACAGCATTGCTTGGAAAGCCCACACAGAGAGCAAGTAGCTCTTCCACTCTTACAATTACACATTTCTTCTTTTATCCTGCTCCTGCTCTTGGTCTGTTTTTCTCACACTTCCTCTGTCTTTTGGGTGAGTTGATGAGAATTTTTATGACTGTATAACTTTCTTCTGTGAGGGAAAAAAAAATATTCTGAAGTATATTGTGGTCCAAACATCACGAGACCAGTGTTATTTTAGTAGTATAGTAGTACTCAGCAAGTATTCTCATAATCAAAGTTATGTCTTAAGTGAACGTAAACTGTTGAGAAAGAAATTGGATGTGTATCATTATATTGGTTCTGTGCATTGGATCTTAAAGTGACAGCAGCCTAGAGTATAGAAAGCTGCTGCTGTCTATTTGATCATGCTAATCAAACAACAAAACACAGCTTTAACAAAGATTAATCTATATTAAATTTATATAACTTTGTTATATTTTTTAAATAATGTTTGAACTTTATTAGTTAGGCTAGTAGTTTTTGCTGTGGTATCGAAGCACATAAAGTGCGCTTTAAATAATAAATGGAATTTATTTACACACTTGAGTACTTTGAGTGGAATTTATTACTTAAAGCTTCCCTATTAAGCTTTAATTTAGTTTTAGTAATTTGAATACTTAAAGCCACACCGCGGAACTTTTGCGGGCGCTAGGGGCGCTAGACCTGTAACTTTCACGTCTAGCGCCCCTAGAGGCCACAAGCGCCGCAGCACTGTCGCAAAAGTCTGCTCCATGAGTATATCAGAGCCTATGGTCACGTGATGGCCGTAAAGCGATACGTTCTCCAGGTCACATGACCTGGCCAACGACGGTCCGTCTTCTCCAAACTTACATAGGCGGTATTTCAAGAGGGCAGCCCCGCTCGGAGCATTAATAGTGTCAAACGCTGTATATTGGCCTGAGGAATCATTTAAAATAACTCGTATGCGTCAACTCTTTAGGTCACAAAGTCCGCGGTGTGGCTTTAAATTTACACTTATTTATTTCAGTTAGTTGCCAACATTTCTTATTACGTTCTTAAGTTTATCATCTAATATTATATTTTATTTTATCTATTTTATTTTATATTAGTTTTAGTTAACAATAACAATAGGGATACACCGATATGAACATTTTGGCCGATACCAATAATTCTTTAAATTTGAAAGCCGATAACCGATATATTGGCCGATAAATCTAAATCCAAATGTTTCTATAATTTTTGAGAGCCTGATTACAAAACAAAAGTCTCACCATTAAAAGCCACGTCCCAAGCACACAATTAGAATGTTCTCATTATAATTTGATGTAGCCTATATGACAGCACACGTTGCACTTGTGGGCCGATAACGTTAACATTAAAAATGAACATATATCGGCTGATATATCGCGCATCCCTAAATAACTACGCTCCTTGACTTTTTGTATGGTCACAAAAAACACACAAGAGACATTTTCAAAATATCTACTGTTGAGTTCCACAGATATGCAGGTTTGAAATGACATGAGGATGGCTAATGAAGCCAGAATTTAAAAAAAATTGTAAACGATCCCTTTAACTACTTTTAATTATGAATAGCTTACAGCTTGGAAAGCCAGCCAATAGCAGTTACGAGAGTCCTACAATGAAACTCAACAGGTTAAACTATGAGCCGTCGGCAATATCTGAATCCGATCACACAGATGGTGGGTCTGAATCTCATTCATACCATGATCAAGTCAGATCTCTGAAGACACATGACTGGCAGCATTTCAGGGTGGTGAGCCAATCGTGGGTAACCTCCTTTCCACCACCTCAGCTGTTCCCATGGCAATGAGATGCCTGTGGGTTACAGGCTAATACGATCATGTAGATCTCAGCATGCGTTAAAGTACCTCGTTAGCACCTGTAAGCAATGGGCAAATAGCAAATAGATGCCTTGATGTGTTTCGGAGCACACAAATTCTCCACGACAAGGACTTACTAGTAAACAGGCCACACGCTAGGTGTAAATCGTGGGAAAAAAGTATGTTTGGAAACTTCTGTCCTCACTCCTCCGCTCTCTCCCTCTCGTATATCACACCTCAGAACCCTCAGCAAATCCGTTCATACGCAACTGTTGACAACTGCCGCTGAGAGGCATCCTAGTGTTCTCACTTCAGACAATAAATAGACTACAAATATTCACACAAAAGGCCTATGAACAACTCAGGCTAATTAACATACTAATGAGGCCTTTAAGCTAACGAATTTTGTGTGCTCATTAGAGAAAAAATCGGAGGCAGTCAGCCATGTCTCTGAGTGTGTATACAAATGTATGTATTTTCATCATCATACACACTCACGCACAAACAACACTGTAAAATCTAAATACAACACAAGTGCACAACAGCAAGTTTGCCACTGGCAGCATATCTGTTTCCCAGAGTTCTGACTTTCACCGATCTGGAGAAGAAGCACACGTCTCTCAGGGTAACAGGAGACAGGGCGAACTAAAGACACCCACTAACACCAGCCTCCCCCCACCCTATTTTAAGAAATGCCCAGTTGGGCTGACACCTGATAGGGATATAAACAGAGTGTAGGACAGTGTGGCAGGTGGCAGCTGTCCTGAATTAATCACATATCTCAGCAAATTCTCTTTACCTGTTCGGACCCCCAAAAAGAACATGAGGGACTCAGATGACTAACTCTACAATCCCATATGTACATCTTACAAAACCCCTCTGCCTCATGTATGAGCTTTACAGTCATGTTAGTCACATAAATACAGCTCGAGGGACCAAATCTGATGTGCAGGATGCTGGGATTCTGTGAAAGCATCACGTGCTTGAGCTCGGATACACAGGGACGTGCAGATACGTAAACGTTGAAACGCACATATCCTCCGTTAAACGGCAAATGGAGGAGGAACCGTCAACAAACAGATCCTAAATGGTTTCACCCGCCACGAACGACCCTTATCCTCGTAAGTCGTAAGTGATCCATAGGGATGGGAATTGTAACGAACTTAATGATGCTGATAGTAGTTCCGATTCATCTACGTTTAAAGCATTTTTAGTGCTTTTAAGTAAAACATATATTTATAATAAATAATTACATTTACTACCCTCGATCAGCATCCTAATGCATAAAGTTGTACATTATGAAATTAATAACTTGGGACTCAGTAAGCGAGTCAATAAATTCACAAATGGCTTCGAGTGATTCATGTGTTTTTGACTCACTAAAAAGAACCGGCTCATAAGAGTCATTCGTTCAGGAATCGAACTACATTGGCCGTGCTGTATGTTTTGGATTCACCAAGAACCACCGGCTCACAAGAGTCATTTGTTTGAGAATCGGGCTACATTTGTCACTAGGTTCAGTGCCACTGAATAGTGGTGAAGAAACACTGTCAAGTGTGTTTTAGTACGGTGATCTGTCCGCATCAGCGGAAGAATGCATGTCCAAAAAACCGAATGCCAGAAAAATCCTTCGTTTTTTTTTTTTTTTTATTGGAACAGGTTCTCAGCCCAAACGATCCATATATGAGTCTCATACTTCACCATAAACTAAATCCACATATTTTATCGTTAAAATAAACGCATCCCGATCATTATGGTCTTTTCTGTAATCATTTCAAAGACGAATTCAGCACTGACAGTGATTATTTTACGGTGGCAACATGATGGAAATGATTCTGTGACGCAAATTTGGAGACATTCTCTCTCCACCACAGTTGCACGTCGCGCTGATCACATCCACTCCGAACAGCTCCTGCCGTTTACCGAGTCAAATTCGCGACATTCCAACTACTCTTAAATAAAGCCGGCGGCGCAACTACTCTTAAATAAAGCCGGCGGTGCCTCGAACTGCACTAATTATCGCTGACTAACCAATAGCGACGCACAAACGCATTGAATGGAAGGTACGTACCTGTGATTTGAGCAAATGAGGAATGCTTTCCTCCTAAATGATTTTCGGTAACGCCAAATATTTCAGCCAGATCAGTTTCCTCTCCGTTAAGCGTGCAGCTGGCTGCTCCTCGGTGTCAGAAATACCCCAGGGCCGCTTTCGCCCTCCTCACTCCTGCGCACACGCACACACACACGGACCGACTGCCGGTGCCTCTGCCCAGTTCCGGCAGATCGATGGAACCGGCGAAGTGATGCCTCTTTCCCTCGCGCGTCTCTGATGGATGCGCCGGTCACCGGGGCTGTCAGCGCGCGCTCAGATCGAAGCGCCGTTGAAAAATGGAACCTTGGAATCCATGTGATCGGTTTTTCCGCGAGCCCCGAGCAACAGCGGCGAACGAACGCTCGCTCGCGCCCCCTCCTCCTTCTCTCTCTCTCTCTCTGCCCGTCTCACGTTATAGCGCAGGAAACAAGTTGGTGTTCTCACAACCGAGCGGGCCTCGTTTCATTTCATGACCAAGCATCCCGATTCAGCACCAGTGCAACCGCTGCTGTGTGTGAAACCTTCCCTCTATCAGCATCTGTGTGTTTCATCTGCAGACATCACAAACCTCTTGCTTAGTTACCGCTTCATTTGATCACTCAGCTGAGAGACTGATCGTTTTTTCCTGGATCACGAGAGGGGGACAAATTTAAGATGGCAAATATTGAAAATTAAAGTCACCTCTCCCCCCCCCCCCCCCCCCCCCCCTCCTCCTCCTCCTCCTCCTCCTCCTCCTCCTCCAGATTTCGCCTTGGAAACACACCCTCCGCCGAACGCACGCGGACACACGCGTCTACGTCATCGCATCAGCTGGGACTGTGAAGATGCACCATAATTCATGTGCATGTAATATCACATCTGCGCGCGTGCCTTGAATCATTGTTAAAACGCCACGTATGATCATATGTGGAATAATTGCATGGAGCAGGTCAAAAATATAATATTTGCTCTAGAGAGCCTTTAATGTTGCATGCTGTCCTTCAGCTTTCATGTGCACCTAAAATTATACTCCATACAATTAGCTTTTTTTATTATTACTTTAAATAGTGTAATCTAATTTAATATCACATTCCTCACTACTATACATCAGCCAGACCGAATAATCAAATAATATTGGGCATTTTGAAACTGTAGCAAATAACAGAAATGGCCATCCTGAATAGAATTTGTTGCAAAATCTACTGATAGCCATCTCAAAGAATAGAAAGAGTAAAACAAATACAAAAAAGTATGCACAAATTACTTCATGTACTTACTAAATGCCATCTAATTTGCTATCATCAAAGGTATAGTTCACCCATAAATAAAATCATTTTGTCACCCTCATGTCGTTCCAGACCTGTGTGACTTTTTCTTTCTTCTGTTGAACACAAAATAATATATTTTAAAGAACGATGGACTTTTGTGTTCCACAGAATGACGGAAAGGATACAGGTTTGGAACAACATGATGATGTATTATGATGACAGAATTTACATTTTGGAGTGAACTTTTAAATAGTTTTTTATTAATAATATTTTTATTGGACCCTGCTCTTCAGTATTGACCATTAAATAACCATTGACTTATTGTGAACTATTAATCAAAAATGTAAAAACTAGCTCCACTGAAACAACATTCCTTTTCAGTCAACATCACCAATATACCAAACCCTCTCTTTCCAACCACCTGCCATAGAGAGAAAAGTCTTGTCTGACCCTTTTTTTCTCATTGACTATCCTGTTTCACTTTGCAATGCCTCACATTATGTAACTCTTTGTTTCTGTGTCTGGTGCAATGCCAAGGTTAACTTAAATACATAAAATGATAAAAAAGTACACTGAAAGATGCATTGTATTTACTTTTATTCAAAGCATCAGCTGAATGTAACAAAATGGGCCGCAAACACTTTTTCATGTTAACTATAAAACTCAGAGACTCTACACAACATATTCTGAGGGCATATATTTATGGGATTTAATAGGCGGTTTTGAATTTAAGCTCAATTTTGTTGACATAGTGCATAACAAATGATCTCAGATCAGCTGTTTACAAGTGAAAATCTATGAGGCCTTTTACTGACAATCAGATCCAAAACATATCAGTCACTTAATCTGTGTTACTGGAGATATCATTAATGCTGATATTATCAGTCTTACTTCCAGCCAAGGAAAGTGTGTGTGTGTGTGAGAGAGAGAGAAAGGGAGAGAGAGAAAGAGAGAGACTGTGCCCAGGGTAATCAGCCCACAGTAGCAGCCTCTTCTAATTATGGCTGCCCTTCACATGACCAAATCATTTATCACACGTATAACAAAAGCTAAAACAAACCAGGAAAGACATACACACAAGTAATGGCCTGTTAACACACACCAGCTGTTCTGTTGGGGAGGACTGTGGGTATTTAGAGTGAAGGACGAATCAGCTGAGGAGCGAATCAATGAATGAATGGTTCCCGAGCCGATAGCCAGCCATATCTCTGGTGTTTGTGAATACAATGCGAGTTTAGCACTCATGTTTTCTTCAGCAGCAGACTCTGACGGACACTGAGAGGCTGATGCAGCGAGAGCCGGAGAACAGCAGATATACACCTCAGCTGTCGGTCTCCTCTTGCAGTGAGACAGGCTTGTGGCAGGCAAAAAGTCCATCAGCTGAATCAGCACGTCTGTCCACCCTCTACCTACCAGGGACAACACCTTAGCGGCCAGCTCTAATGCACACTGATGGGAAATTAACACACAGATACACACACATAACGAAGGGACATTCATCTCTTCTGTCAAACTCAAACACAGGTCAAACTGTGTGTGTATCCTCACCCTCTCCTCTGACTCCTCAAAACCACAGCTGCTCCGAAGCCAAGGCTACCTAGGACATCCAGAAGCTATCGAACACACACATACACACGTTGGGTTTCCATGTTTTATGGTGACTTTCCATAGACATAGTGATTTGTATACTGTACAAGCTGTATATTCTATCCCCCAACCCTAAACCTACCCTAAACACAACCCTCATAATTTTTTTTTTTTTTTTTTTTCAGATTTACAAGCTGTTTTCCTCATGGAGACTACACACACACACACACAATAAGATGGGCAATCAGCGTTTAAGGACTGTAATTACATTTGCACTGAAGAATAAAATAGTTAGCATGAGACATTTTTCACATCCCTTGTGCTTCTATAATTCAATGTTATTATCGTTTAAGAAAACTGTAAAGCGAAAACTAAAAAAAAACATGTTCATCACTAACCCTAACTGAAATAAAAATAAAACTATCATAACTAGGACAACTGAAATTAAACTAAAATACAATTAAAAGATTTACAATCCACCTGCATTACGCAATGCCACTAGATACGATAACAGAAATGAACAACATTTAATGAACAAAAAGGTATCACAGTTTCCACAAACATATTAAGCAGCACAACTCATTTCAACATCGATAATAATAAGAAATGTTTCTTGAGCAGCAAATCAGCACATTAGAATGATTTCTGAAGGATCATGTGACACTGAAGACTGGAGTATTTATGCGGAAAATTCAGCTTTTGCCATCACAGGAATAAATTAGATTTTAAAATATATTAAAATAGAAAACAGTTATTTTCAATTATAAAAATATTTCAAAATATTACTGTTTTTGCTGTATTGAGCAGTCTTGAAGCACGCTTCAGAAACCCTAAACTTTTGAACGGTAGAGTATGTTATATGTGACCCTGGATCACAAAACCAGTCACATGGAACAATTTTATGAAATTGAGATTTTACATCACATGAAAGTTGAATTAATAATCTTTCCACTGATGTATGGTTTGTTAGGATATGACAATATTCGGCCGAGATACAACTATTGAAAATCTGGAATCTGAGGATGCAAAAAAATCGAAACATTGAGAAAATCTCCTTTAAAGTTGTTCATTTATGTTCACGATTGTGCTGCATTCACTCACAAAAATACATGTTTTATATATTTACGGTAGGAAATTTACAAAATATCTTCATGGAACATGATCTTTACTTAATATCCTAATGATTTTTGGCATAAAAGAAAAATGTTGACCCATACAATGTATTGTTGGCTATTGCCACAAATATACCCGTGCGACATGTGACTGGTTTTGTGATCCAGGGTCACATATATGAAATATATGACAGGAGGGAAAGTTTGAAATATGAGGGCATAAGGATGGAAAGCTGTTCAGAGGTGGAGCAAGTTATTTCAATTTGATAATAATGTTTACCAATGATTCAAAATAAGACCAGAAAGGCATATTAAGAGAGAAAACAGATTTGCTCTAGATTTCATGTTGGCTTAAAGTGATTATTACTCTCTAAACAGCAGAATGACATCACTACTTTCCTGTGTATTTGTGACGTGTATATCTGTGTGTAGTGATGCCATGGAGTAGCGTCTGTGCTCTGCGCGTTGTTTCCCAGCTGGCTTGTTAGTGCCAGTATGTTTGTGTGTGCAAACATGATTGGCAGCTGAAACGTGTGTGTGTGTGTGTGAGTGTGTGTGTGTGTGTGTGTGAGTGTGTGTGTGTGTGTGTGTGTGTGTGCTGAAGTATGAATGAATCTGAGATTGTGTGTCCACGAGATAACGCATTCGTGTGTGTGCTGTGCCGTAGTTCTGCCAGAGGGGGTGTGTGTGTATTTTCTGCCTGAACAGTCCTTCTGCTGCAGAGCATCAGGATATTTATAGAACACAGAATTATGACAAAGAAAAACAATAAGCTATGCATATACAGACAGCATCACCACACAAAAAGGGTTATCAGTCAGTAATGGTGTAGTGCGAGTATCATTTTTGGGAATATAATGGTTTATGTGTGTGAGATACTGCTGTTATCTGTTTGAGCGTGGAGGTGTGTGTGTGTGTGTCACACTAATTACACAGTACGAGCTCTAAAAGATAATTACAATACTAAGAGTTCATGTGGGTGTTTGTTCTTCGAGGGGGGAAGGAAAGGGGTTTTCCTCTAAACGTTGCCAATTTCACAGCAGGGCCCCTTGTGTAACCTACACACACACACCTTATCGTCCTCTCTTCCATGTGATTTGCTATAGCTCAGGAAGTATGCAGTAAATATTGAATTTGATTTCTTCTTTTCTTAGTGCGGCGATTAATAATTGATGCCGTTTTCTTGCAGTTTGTGATGAAAAATTGAAGCACACGTGTGAGGGAGTCTCAAACCACCAGTTTGAGAACACGACTGCACACTTACAAACTAGCACACTACACATGTGACATATAAGACTATATACAAGTACACATGCCTGATATACATGTAGGCATGTTTACTTGCAAAAGGCAGTTTATTAGTTAATGTGTTTGCAAGGCAGCACTATGTTCCTCAAACATTCTGAACCCCAATCCATAAGTATTAAGGCCAGTTCACACCAAGAACGATAACTAAAGATAACTGTAACAATAAATATATATTAGTGTCCACACCAACGCATGATATCGTTAAAAACATATTGCAGTTTTGTCGTCTGCTGCTTATATGTTCAAGCTCAAGCTCTTTAAAGCAGGTTGGATTTTGATCGTTCAATGTTTTTATTGTTCATCAGCTGTAAAGTAAAAGCATTCTGAAAGTGATTCCAACGATATTATTACTCTGTGTCGTAATCGTAAACATCGATTTTTAGAAATAATATCTTTATCGTTATAGTCCTTGGTGTGAACAGGCCTTTAAACTTCTGGCTCAACTGTCTAATATACAGACTTTATTCAAACTTGGTTTCAATTTCAGTAATAATTTCAGTCTTAGGTGTGCTATCAACTTATGTTTTTGCAAAAGACATCAATTAGAATGTAAACAGATGTAGAAACAAATATATTTAATATATAACATACATAGAATGATGTTAATATTGGTTACAATTTGAATGCTGAACATTCTACCAATGTAAATCAATGGGGGATTTTTTAAAACTTCAATCTTAAATTTAAGATTAGCCCCCGGTTTCACAGACAAGGTAGCCTCAGACTATGCATGTTTGAGCTGTTTTAACTAGAAGCAAACCTGTCTGTAAAACCAGGCCTAAAAGTGTAAGCTTCAAAAAAGATAGGTCAGTACGATAAACATATCACACTGACCTTAAACAACCTATATAGTATATACCCATTAACTTAACAACTCTCTAAATAGTTTTAGCATGTTATTGAATAAGGCGATGTTAATGGACTTGCAATGGTAACAGACACACTGCTGTGAGCATGTTCGATATGCTGCTGCATATCACATATCAGATCTAGGCAGGTGGAGCTGGGGGAGGTGGAGGATTTCAGTGGAATTCTGATAGAGCGCTACAGCAAACACATGCGATAATGATGTGATCGCTTGCAGATTGCATGTAAAGAACCTATCAGCATGCACCCTGTAGAGTTTCATGTCTGAATTATAGATAGAATTTTTTAGAGATAGAAATCTTTACTGTCACTTTTGATCAAGTTGATCAATTTATTCAGCAAGGATATAAGTTCCTTACAGCTTCAGGAATGTAAATCTAGTTTATTTCAATGTTAATTTAGTACAGTTGTATATAATATATTAGAACAGGAACCTTAAAGGGGTGGCTGATTATGATTTCACTTTTCTGACTTTAGTTAGTGTGTAATGTTGCTGTTTGAGCAAAACAACATCTGCAAAGTTATGACGCTCAAAGTTCAAAGCAAAGGGAGATATTTGCTTTTAAAGAAATTGTTTTTTAAGGACTACAACAAATGGCTGGTAGGGACTACACGACATTCCTCCCAGGTTAGTGACGTCACCAACCCTAAAATTTACATAAACCCCGCCCCCAGAACACGAATTATAGATTATCAAGACAGAATATGCTAATCAATGACTAGAAGATAACTACACATCAGCTACATAAATTCATCAACTAACCATTCAGAAATATCCTGTTGCTTCTACATGTTGTCACTTCTTCTTGAGTCTCTCCATAATTGACTCCGTTGACATCATCCGACTCCGGTTTGAACATAAAAGGCTAAAAGTTTTTGAAATTTCCAGTGCATGTCTGTGTGAGGTAAAATGACACGAGCTGTTGAAGATCCGCCCTCTGTGCCGGGAGCAGCAGCTCATTTGCATTTAAAGGAACAGACACAAAACAGTGCGTTTTTGCTCACCCGCAAAAAGTGACAACTTTAACATGCTATATAAAAATATCTGTGGGGTATTTTGAGCTAAAACTTCACATACACACTCTGGGGACATCAAAGACATATTTTACATCTTGTGAAAATGCCTGGCATTATTCCACCCCTTTAAGCCCTATATTAAAAGAGAAGAGAGCACTTACGTTTCCTCTTTGATGAGGCTCTGCAGGTGAGATCTGATGGTTTTGTGGCAAACAGAGTTACATTTACAGCTTACAACTCGTATCTGATCACATCATCTTCCACCAGTCATTGTGCATAGCTACTCGATTGATTTCCTGTGGGAATTGATTCATTTGTGCCATCATCATCCAGGTCACAAAGCTCCTACTCACCTTTGACATTAGGATTGGTCCAATTTTGAAGGACACTGGAAGGAGAAGAGTTTTGCATGGGCAAAAACACTCATTTTATTCTGAAAATAAGGATATTCAATACATATTTCATTTTAGCCTAACAACATAGGTGAAATGAGGTGATAAAATCTCTCCGAATTTAGGGAGGAGAATTTGTCCAGCAGGGATTTACACTGTTCATGTGTCTTTGTGTGAAGCTTGACAATGGCTAAGCCAGATTTCTCAAAACACTGTTATAGATTTAATCTGCAAAACTAATTTTAGAAGCACACACACAAAAACCTGCTAGGCAACATCATACATTTAAACATTACGAGCCCATTTTAAATTTTCTCTGTGAAAATGAAATTAATTAGGCTGAAATGTTTATCTCTGCAGTGAAGAATGAAATATAAAGATGCTTAACATCAATAAGTCTATAGCTCTGTGGTGAAGGTCTGACTGGAGTTCAAGAGGTCTCATTTAAATGCAAGTGCCACCCTGAGTGGAGGAGTCAGATAAATTACTCAGTGTTTCAGTGAGAAGTGGCGTCCTCACACTGCAGTAAAGGACGCTTGTCCACATAAATCTGTTAGAGGGTTGTTAATCCAATGGTTAAGGATCTGGGTGGAAGAGGTTACGGGTTCAAGTCGCCACTATATGTCAGGTTGAGGCGACTGAGGAGTTGTTTAGATCACAGTCCAGCTCTGTCATGTCTGCATTTTTGAGCAAGGGTTTTATAACATTTAGCATACTTTTTAATCCATACATAGCAACACACTGCAGTATAGGCAAAAACAAGGCTAAAAAATGAATCCACTAAAATACAAACAAGCATTGCGGTTAAAGGTGATGAGTTAAAAAATGTTTCGGTAAAAAGTGTTTGTTGTAAACGCTTTTTCCTATCTGCTTTCCATTATTTCTGGTGTTGCTAGAAATTACACTCTTAAGATTTAAAGCTGCTTTAGTCAAATATCAGCCGTTCCTCTAACCTTCCACTAGACTACTTTTAAGCATGTTACTTCTAATCGAATATACAGTAAATATGCTATATAGTATACACACACACGCTGTTCAAAAGTTTGGGGTCAACAAGATTTTTTTCTCTAAGAAATTAATACTAAGGACAGGACTTGCCACTGCTAATAGATACATAACACGCTGCTGTGAGCAAATAAGACATGCTGCTGCTGTACAATATAGCGTACATGAATGACCCATAGCAGATCTATACAGGTGGAGCTGGGGAAGGTGGAGGATTTCTGCAACTGCTGCAGCAAATGCTGACCAAGTATTTGAAGGTTGAGCAGCGAGTTCATTGGCTACTGATACAGCAGGAACCAATCAGCTGTGCGCTACAGAAAATGATGTGATTGCAAAAAGATTGAGTTAAGGGCCTATCAGCCTGCGCCATCTAGAGTTTCATGACAGAACTTTGTATTTATAATTTTCTATTCCATATAAATTCTGTTCATCAAAGAATCTTGAAATATTAAGCAGCACAACTGTTTTCAACATGAATAACAATAAGAAATGTTTCTTGAGCATCAAATCAGCATATTAGAATGATTTCTGAAGAATAATCTGATGCTGAAGACTGGAGTAATAATGCAAAAAATTCAGCTTTAAGGAAGAAATTGAATTTACAAAAATTTTCAAATAGAAATAGGTTATTTTAAATGGTGATATATCGCAATACTTGTTTATTTATTTAATGGAGCCTTGGTGAGAACAAGATATTTATTTAAACATTTTTTTGTCAAATTCTTACCGACCCCAAACTTTTGAGAGGTAGACATGGTATATGTTAGTATTAATATAAAATGTATATACAAAATAAATAAATAAATAGAGAAAGAGCACTAACCACATCTTTCAGTACCTTATTCAAAGACCAAATCATAGCAAATACTTGGTTACTGTGCAAAACACAAAACAAAGGTCACATTTTATTACTATATATCACAAATCAATTAACTAATAAATGATAGGATAATAAATAAATAAAATATAGATGTTAAACAGTTTCAACCAGCATCAAATGAATGTCCTGTAAAGAATTCACTGCAATACATTCACTTCTTTGCTACAGCAACACTTGTCATGACAAATTAATTAGTCACTTTTTGTGCTCCTCACCTGACCAGCCAAAACATCTCAAAAGCTTATTGAAACATACCAGAGCCTTTCCCGGTCAACACTGTTTTGACTTGGACTGGACACATGAGTGGCTTTAATGCCCCCTGAGGATATCCGGACTCCTGAAGTCAGATTTGTTGACGTGTTCCCTTCGGCCCCTGAGGATTATTCCCACTTGAGCAATTAAAGTGACGGAGCACATGATATGACAGTGCTGGAATTTCCAGCAGGAGAGTGACGAGGGAAAGGAGGGAAAGTCAGCAGGGGCTTGTTAAAATGTGCCTCGGAACAAAGCTTCACATCACACAGATGAGTCAGTGCTGGCGTTAACATTAGCCTGAGAGCAGCAGCCTGTGCCCGGATCCTGTCGGAAATACGTGTGCACTCCAGGACTGAATCAAGACCGTGTGCTGCTTCACAGTTGGACGCAATGTATCCTCAAAGATTAAACCTTTTAAATTACACGACCATAGGTGTAGGCATTGATTAAAGCAGCAGGAGGTGATATTTTTTCCACTTTCGCAGGCTCTGTAGCATCTCACTGATGCGTTTATGGGGGGAGGGGGATAATCACCATAAATTATGACATAAATCGCAAACACGGCTCAACAATAAGGATGGCCAACTGGCCTTGGGCCAGAGTGAGAGATTTCTGGGCCAGTTGACCGAACAGAGGTCGACACGACAGTCGCTGGTCCTTTCAGTCTAGTTCTTTAATGCCACTGATCCTGTACTTCCATTTTTATGTTTTCTGAGATGTATTGTACATCGCTGTTGCAAACTCTGCTTTCGTGCCACAAAGAGAATAATATTTAGCTGGCTAGCATAAATAGGTTTTGTCAAAATTGCAAAAAATGCCTTGATAGTCATAATGAAAGCATCAGTAAAAATGTGATAAACTGCATAATACATTAGTTAATATCCATCTTGTCGCATATTTTCTTTTCACAAAGAAATATTTTTGTAAAAATCATTAGGTAACACTTTACAATAAAGTTTCACTTGTTAACTTTAGATAAGTTAACATGAACTAACAATGAAAAATACTTCTAAAGCATTAATCTCAGTTCTGTCAGGTGTTGTTTATGTTGATACATACTGTTACATTGATCCTTCTGTTGTAAAATCATTATTTAATGGACCTCAGCTAACATGGACTAACAATGAACTATTTAATAGTTAACTATCATTAGTAAGAAATGTATTGCTCATTTAAGTTAATGCAATTTTTTTATAAAGAAAATGTAATAAATGAAATTGAAAATATAAAAACACAATTCTAAAAACATTTGAAGTTCACATTCACAAAAATATAAAAATGCATTGCTAAAAATGATGCGCCTGCGCGAGAATGTTGCTAACTTTGGACAGTATATTTACCTAAGTACGTAGCGCAAGTTTTTCAAATCGCGATAATCAAATACTGTTTTAAAGTACAGAGGGTCATTCAAGCCTATTGCCATTAGACTGTACACCATTCATCCAGAACTGATTCTGTTTGCACCATTGAAAGAACATGGGAATATATTATCTCACTCAAACGCACTAATGAGTCTTGAGTTATGTATTACTGTGAATGTGAACTGACAAGGTAACACACAAGACATAAGAGTTAGTTACAGTCTGCCTGATATGATACCATAAATAAGACACTGTACAGAGAACATACTATACACATATCCAGCCACAAGTGTATTAGAAAAGTATATTTCCAACAAAACGGAATCCAAATTGGCAACTGACAACCAAGGTATAGACTGCACTGGTTTTATAAGTGTTTTACATCTTTGGGCCAGTAGGAGGAGTTAACTTTCAGTTCAGTTTCAGTTCAGTTCTATGTGCCTTTATTGAGGCGTGATCGCTGCTGGTCCTGGGTCTCCCTGGAATCCTCCCAGGGACGAGGGCCACGAATGTTCTGCCATCCACCCAAGTCCATATCTTTCAATTTCTGCAGCAACAAAGAGATTGGATTACATCAAAATTACTCTTTTTTACCATAGCCAGTTTTAGCCACAAATCAGATGCACAATCAAAGCACAAATCATGCTAAATGGCAATCGGAAGTCAAGAATAAATGCATAGAAAATGCATTAAACTGCTAATCAAGTCTTGCTAAAGTATTAAATGGCCTGAATGTTACAGTTCAAGTAAAAAGATTTCTTAAATGTTTTTAAAAGCCTATTATGCTTACCAAGGCTGCATTTATTTGATGAAAAGTACAGTAAAATAGTAGTATTGTGAAATATTATTACATATTAAAATAACTGTTTTCTATTATAATACATTTTAAAATGTAATTTATTGTGATGGTGAATTTTCAGCATCACTACTCAAGTCTTCAGCATCACATGATCCTTCAGGAATCAGTCTAATATGCTCAAGAAACATTTCTTATTGATTGATTAATTGATTTAACTGTATTGTCCTTAAAGGTGATTCTTTATGTCAATTATCAACGTTGACTATGTTGATTTTTCCCCCCCAGGATTATTTGATTAATAGAAAGCTCAAAAGAACAACTTTTATTTGAGATCTTTTGTAAAATTGTAAATGTCTTTACTGTCACTTTTGATCAGTTTAACACCACTGCAGTGTAATGAAAGTGTGTTTTTGCAGTCCTGTGGACAGCCTCAAACACCCACAGCCTGAAATAGAGATAATAAATGAGCCTAGTGCACTTAGTTGGGACTAAACAGCTAACTAGACACTTTCCGTCCAAAAAAAATTTATAGCACACTAATTACCGGGTCATTGAGTCTCACTGGAGCAACCTAGTGTTACGTGTCCTGCTTGACAAACTGCACAACAAAATTGTGATTACAATTCCTGAGTCACCCAGTGTCAGATCCAAACCTGCACCCATTGCATTTAACAAGCCAGATGTTTAACAATTATGCTAACACACACTCACTACCGAATAAACATAACATCCATGCTGCAGGCAGCAAAACAGCAGATGGCTCTTCAAAACATTATAGCACTATAAAACAGTGTACGAACACAGATCTCAATACCTCATACTCTTCCTCAAGGATGACAGACTGTTTTTGAGTGTTCACCCGGGCTTCCAGTGTCGGGTCCAGCTGGAACAAACATGCAAAAAAATAATAATAATAAATAACATGAAAGAAGTTAATAATAACATGTTAAGAGATTGCACTGAACAGCAGAAATCAGTTCTGTCCGTTTCGGCAAGATGGACAGATTGTATTTCAGATGCTACATTTTAGTCTGTTAAGTTTCACATACCTTCCTTTTGATCTTCTGCGCATCATACCTAATCTGAGTGAATTCTCTCAATCCAAACGACCCTCCCACGACCAGAAGCTTCAGAAAATAAACATTCAAATATGAGTACCAGTCTACCTCATTATGTACAAAGGCAGAAACTAGAACTTGTAAATATTGCACAATTGAAAAACTGATATATCATCAGTATCAACAATGAAAAAAAAAACACACAAAATTTGTCGAAATCTGAAACCTAGAAGTGAATTATCTAAGAATATACTTCTGTAGTTATTTTAGGCATTAACGAATTGATTTACATACATGTTTTATTTTTACTACTAAATAAACCTCACAGTGCACTCTTATAAAACCTTTAATTAAAAAAAAACCCTTCATCAAATATTACTAATATTGGAGAAAAAAAAATACATCACAAAATATGACCTTTGCTTTGACGGTCAATTAATCAGTCTCTACATTACTACTACTCCCATTATTATTATAAGTATTATTTAAACCACGATCTCAGTCTAACAATTACTAAAGTTTAAGTCACACACAAATATTTAAAACATAACTATAAAGACTTGATGATAATAGCTCATCCAGCATACACGAAGCTACATTAAAACGCTCACCAGCATCGGGATCCCATATTTCAAGGTTTTGTTCTTTTGCAGTTTACGAACTTGATTCCACATGTTTATGTGTTCATGTATGTCATTTCACTCATTCATATTATTTAGAATAAAGTCAGTAGGATATAAATGAACATGGCTTCACCGGGCGCAGCCATGTAAACCCACAATCCTTGTGGCGGTGTCGTACAGCCTCGTTTTCCGTCCGTGTAGAACTAAGAAAAGAGTAATGGGTTCCACTTTAAAAATGAGGGCATAGATTAAGACTAATACTCTGAATAATTACAGTTGAAAGCACCTTATCAGATTTAGTAGGTTTAATTATAAATTAACGTGATACATATCTTTATTGGATAAACTCTAGAGCATGTAAACTGATCACTTTAATTAGATCTTTAATTTAATTATTCTTTGTCATGAAAATTAAAATTTCTGAATAAAATTAGCACAAATCTTAAAGCCAGAAGACATAATGAAACTCATGAAATCAGAATAAGAGTTTGTGGGTTTTAGTCCATGTCTGTTAGCTTTGAGGCCATCTGTATGCTGATGTTCTCTCTAGATTGGATTCTGATTTCCGGCATGTAACGTTAATGCTGCCTGAATCATAATCATACTCTGTTCGTTCGTTGGCCAGAGGAGAACTGGTTCCCTTTCGAGAGTACTGTCGTGTTGCGTAAGCCTTAGTTTACGCTACGGGAAAGCCCCTTTATCCTATTTTTTTAATATCCTATAATTTTCTTAATTTAAAACGCACTTGCTGCAGCAAGCAGACCTAAGCGAGACGGCTTTGCGCGCTTATTGGCTGTTCTGCGGAAACTGCTGTAACCTATGGAGAGGCAGCTGTGACGTACGAACCAATGAGGGCACTTCGCGCCCTTCGTGCGTCACGGCCCGCCAAAATGGGCGTGGCTATGGCTATATAACCCGCGCCGTCCTTAGTTGCCTTGATTTCATTTCCTTTCAGCGAATGATCCTCTTCGCTGACTGACTCTGAAAGAAGCCTCGCGTTCACTCACGTTTTCTAAAAGCAAATTAACGGGCGTTGTTTCAAATGCCCCGCCTCACCTGCGGCTCGTGC
This sequence comes from Abramis brama, assembly GCF_963993115.1. Taxonomy (NCBI): domain Eukaryota; kingdom Metazoa; phylum Chordata; class Actinopteri; order Cypriniformes; family Leuciscidae; genus Abramis; species Abramis brama. The sequence continues at coordinate 20,486,981 of NC_139981.1, forward strand.
CGAGCCCCCCTCACGGCTGGAGACCGCCACATCCTTTGCGTCTCCTGTCTGGGGAAGAACCACGCCGACATCGCTCTCTTTAAAGGCGGCTGCCCGGAGTGCGACATGATGGATTTATCGACCCTGCGGGCTCGATTAGCCGTCTTCGTTGAGGACGCACTACCGCCTCTCTCTCATGGGCCGCGGCGTAAAAAGCGCCGTTCCATTCCGGACCCCGCCCCCTCAACCCAGACTAGAACCAGCGGGGTAAGAGCCAGTGTGGATGCGGAGCTTATCCGCATACTGGCGAAGGCCGTGGAATGCCTCGGCCTCGAGTGGTCTCCACCCGCCGAACCAGCGCGCAACAGGCTCGACGAGTGGCTTCTGCAGGGGCGCCGCCAGGCCCCTCAGCAAAGGCCCGCCCCGTTTCTTCCGGTGTCGTGCCGAAAAGTGATGGTCCGCCGAAAATTGATTGCCGTCCGCGGGAGCGCGCGCGGCGTGTTAAAGCCCTTAAAGCTGTATCGCCCAGTCTCTTTACGACTACAGCTGCTTTTATGTGGATCAAACAGACATAACGCGCACATAAACATCCGCTTATGTCCGTGGTAATAGTGATTGATGCCTAAAAGTGATTGAAGCCTCTAAAGGTTATTTCTGCCCTGAAATTAGTTGATTTCATTCAGAAGAATTATGTTTGACAGATTATAACTCACATAGCACTTTTTACCTCTTGAAATACCTGTAGATGGCCAGTACAACCATTACAATGCAGTATTTTACCTGCCAAAAAGTGATTGTAGCCTCTACTTATTGACTGAAAGGTTATTTCTGCCCTGAAATTAGTTGATTATATTCATCAGGGTCATATCTGACAGATTATAACTCACATAGTACTTTTTACCTCTTGAAATACCTGTAGATGGCCAGTACAACCATTATAATGCAGTATTTTACCTGCCAAAAAGTGATTGTAGCCTCTACTTATTGACTGAAAGGTTATTTCTGCCCTGAAATTAGTTGATTATATTCATCAGGGTCATATCTGACAGATTATAACTCACATAGCACTTTTTACCTCTTGAAATACCTGTAGATGGCCAGTACAACCATTATAATGCAGCATTTTACCTGCCAAAAAGTGATTGTAGCCTCTACTTATTGACTGAAAGGTTATTTCTGCCCTGAAATTAGTTGATTATATTCATCAGGGTCATATCTGACAGATTATAACTCACATAGCACTTTTTACCTCTTGAAATACCTGTAGATGGCCAGTACTACCATTACAATGCAGTATTTTACCTGCCAAAAAGTGATTGTAGCTTCTACTTATTGACTGAAAGGTTATTTCTGCCCTGAAATTAGTTGATTATATTCATCAGGGTCATATCTGACAGATTATAACTCACATAGTACTTTTTACCTCTTGAAATACCTGTAGATGGCCAGTACTACCATTATAATGCAGTATTTTACCTGCCAAAAAGTGATTATAGCCTCTACTTATTGACTGAAAGGTTATTTCTGCCCTGAAATTAGTTGATTATATTCATCAGGGTCATATCTGACAGATTATAACTCACATAGCACTTTTTACCTCTTGAAATACCTGTAGATGGCCAGTACTACCATTATAATGCAGTATTTTACCTGCCAAAAAGTGATTGTAGCCTCTACTTATTGACTGAAAGGTTATTTCTGCCCTGAAATTAGTTGATTATATTCATCAGGGTCATATCTGACAGATTATAACTCACATAGTACTTTTTACCTCTTGAAAGATTTTGGCATTTGACAGGTCTGAGAACTGTGGTTCTTGGTGTCATATTTTTATGAAATTATATGTTTCTATGTATTTTAGAGTTATTTACTATTTATGGACAGCACTCTGGTCCATTCTAATGGTGTTAAATGTGTTTCATAAATAAAAGCTGGGTTGAGTTAAGACAGCTATATTTCTGTAGCACTATATTTCACTGTAATAAACAGGCAATAACAGAATCAGAGTCATTATTCCGATCAATTAAGTGAGTAATAATCTGTCAGATATGACCCTGATGAATATAATCAACTAATTTCAGGGCAGAAATGACCTTTCAGTCAATAAGTAGAAACTACAATCACTTTTTGGCAGGTAAAATACTGCATTATAATGGTAGTACTGGCCATCTACAGGTATTTCAAGAGGTAAAAAGTGCTATGTGAGTTATACTCTGTCAGATATGACCCTGATGAATATAATCAACTAATTTCAGGGCAGAAATAACCTTTCAGTCAATAAGTAGAGGCTACAATCACTTTTTGGCAGGTAAAATAATGCATTGTAATGGTAGTACTGGCCATCTACAGGTATTTCAAGAGGTAAAAAGTACTATGTGAGTTATAATCTGTCAGATATGACCCTGATGAATATAATCAACTAATTTCAGGGCAGAAATAACCTTTCAGTCAATAAGTAGAGGCTATAATCACTTTTTGGCAGGTAAAATACTGCATTATAATGGTAGTACTGGCCATCTACAGGTATTTCAAGAGGTAAAAAGTACTATGTGAGTTATAATCTGTCAGATATGACCCTGATGAATATAATCAACTAATTTCAGGGCAGAAATAACCTTTCAGTCAATAAGTAGAAGCTACAATCACTTTTTGGCAGGTAAAATACTGCATTGTAATGGTAGTACTGGCCATCTACAGGTATTTCAAGAGGTAAAAAGTGCTATGTGAGTTATAATCTGTCAGATATGACCCTGATGAATATAATCAACTAATTTCAGGGCAGAAATAACCTTTCAGTCAATAAGTAGAGGCTACAATCACTTTTTGGCAGGTAAAATGCTGCATTATAATGGTTGTACTGGCCATCTACAGGTATTTCAAGAGGTAAAAAGTGCTATGTGAGTTATAATCTGTCAGATATGACCCTGATGAATATAATCAACTAATTTCAGGGCAGAAATAACCTTTCAGTCAATAAGTAGAGGCTACAATCACTTTTTGGCAGGTAAAATACTGCATTATAATGGTTGTACTGGCCATCTACAGGTATTTCAAGAGGTAAAAAGTACTATGTGAGTTATAATCTGTCAGATATGACCCTGATGAATATAATCAACTAATTTCAGGGCAGAAATAACCTTTCAGTCAATAAGTAGAGGCTACAATCACTTTTTGGCAGGTAAAATACTGCATTGTAATGGTTGTACTGGCCATCTACAGGTATTTCAAGAGGTAAAAAGTGCTATGTGAGTTATAATCTGTCAAACATAATTCTTCTGAATGAAATCAACTAATTTCAGGGCAGAAATAACCTTTAGAGGCTTCAATCACTTTTAGGCATCAATCACTATTACCACGGACATAAGCGGATGTTTATGTGCGCGTTATGTCTGTTTGATCCACATAAAAGCAGCTGTAGTCGTAAAGAGACTGGGCGATACAGCTTTAAGGGCTTTAACACGCCGCGCGCGCTCCCGCGGACGGCAATCAATTTTCGGCGGACCATCACTTTTCGGCACGACACCGGAACTCCATGACGAGTTAACTAAATCATGGAAGGCTCCGTTTTCCACCAGGCTGAAAACCTATGTTTCCTCGACGCTCTCCGTTGTTGACGGCGCCCAGGAAAAAGGCTACCTGCATCTTCCCCCCCATCGAAGAGGCTGTGTCAACGCACCTTTGTCCGCCCTCCACCAGATGGCAGTCAAAGGCCGCTCACCCCTCGAAAGCCTGCCGAACTACGTCAGCTCTCACCGGTCGCGCCTACGCCGCCGCCGGTCAAGCTGCATCAGCACTCCACACGATGGCGGTGCTTCAAGTGTTTCAGGCCAACCTTCTCCGCACTATGGACGAGGTTGGTCCGGACCCAGAGGCGTTTAGAGATCTGCGAAGCGCAACTGACCTAGCCCTGCGAGCAATGAAAACCACCGCTCAGGCTATCGGCAGAAACATGGCGCTCCTCACCGTCTTGGAGCGCCATCTGTGGCTGACGCTAACAGACATTAAGGACGCGGACAGAGCCTACTTCCTGGATTCGCCGATCTCGCCATCCGGTCTGTTTGGCCCGTCTGTCAAGGGCTTCGCGGAACGGAAGCACAGAAAGCGTCACAGGCCTTGCAACACTTTCTGCCCAGGCGCTCGAGTTCTGCGTCAGGCCGCTCAAAGAAGCAGCCGCCAGCTGAAGCTCGCCATCGCTCGCGCTCGTCTAGCCGCCGCAGACCCCCTCCCCCACGGGGACCGAGGCCCAAGATTGTGCTAGACCACGAGCCTCCGAAACCCTCCTGACCACAAAGGGCAAAACGACGACGGTTAAGTCTCGCTGCGGCCGGACCGCCGTCGAAGAGCTCGCGCACACTTCTCGCAGTTCCCGCATCAGAGGCGACTGGAGATGTTTATATTGCAGTACACGAGCCTGTTACACAACATGCACGCCTGCACACAAACGCCGTTTTCACGGCGACCCAAATAAATCTCAAAAAGAGCAAAATGTCTGCCTTTTATCCGGCTCGCGTCGACTGTGTTTTAACTGTAGGAACTGTGCCCACTATTCAGTGCTCCCCTACTCATAAACACTGCCCGTTCAGTGTCACACACACACTTAGGGCTTCCACTAATAAAAAACTTACCCGCTCTCGCGGCGAGTCCTCACATAAGTTAAGCGCTGTATGTGTCACAAGCACAAGTCGATCAGGTTACATGGATCCCTAACACACAGCGATCCGAGCACAGACATCATTCTGCCCCTAGCCTTATGTGCAAAAGCATGGGAAATCATCCCGGGTGTGTCAGAATAGGTTTTAAACATAATAAAGCGAGGCTATTCGCTGCAGTTCGCTCGCAGACCCCCGCGCTTTCGAGCCATGGTCGAAACTACGGTGAAAAGCGAAGTAGCACACCTACTTCGCGCCGAGATAGCGAAACTGCTGAGAAAAGGTGCAATCGAAACCGTTCCTCCAACACAGAGCGAGTCAGGTTTTTACAGTCGCTATTTTCACGTTCCAAAGAAGGATGGCGGTCTTCGACCCATCCTAGACCTCAGACATTTGACCAAAGCGCTTTATGAGGCGATCGTTCAAAATGCTGACGACCAGACAAATCCTCGCGTAAATTCGCCCTGGGGACTGGTTTATATTAGTGGATCTGAAAGACGCGTATTTTCAGATACAAATAGCACCCCGTCACAGGCCATTCTTGAGATTCGCCTTCGAGGGCCGAGCTTATCAGTACACTGTCCTGCCGTTTGGCCTGTCTTTAGCACCCCGTACATTCACGAAGTGCATGGACGCGGCTTTCGCCCCCCTGAGACAACAGTGTATGCGAATACTGAACTATCTAGACGACTGGCTAATTCTAGCTCAGTCAGAGACGGAACTGATGACTCACAAAGTTCTGCTACTCAGTCACTTACAGAATCTGTGTCTCAAGATCAATTTGACCAAGAGCTCGCTGTTACCCAGCCAGACAATTTCTTTTCTGGGAACAGAAATAGACTCTGTGTCAATGAAAGCGCGGCTTACGTCACAGCGCGCGCTCTCCATCCAGCGCCTAGCGCCGTCATTCAAAGTTGGCAACGTCACTCCTCTCAAAATGTTTCAGAGGATTCTGGGCCGCATGGCATCGGCTTCTGCAGTACTTCAGCTGGGTCTGCTACAAATGCTCCCCCTCCAGTACTGGCTAAAGCACCGAGTCCCGTCTCGTGCGTGGACATCGGGTCACTTTCGTCTCAGGGTAACCCAGGGCTGTATCGAAGCCCTGGAACCTTGGAAGACAGCCGACTGGTACCAGTCAGGCGTCGACATGGGGACGGTCTCAAAGCTAAAAGTAGTCTCGACAGATGCTTCCAACCTCGGTTGGGGTGCCCTGTACGAGGGCAGGCCCACTTCCGGCCTCTGGTCAGGCCCGGAGAAATGCCCACACATAAACTGTCTAGAGATGAGAGCGGTCGAGTTAGCTCTGGAGTTTTTTCTCCCATACTTGAGGGGTCACCACGTCTTAGTCCGATTGGACAACATGTCGGTAGTGTCCTACATAAACCGCCAAGGCGGCATCAGATCTCGGAGCCTGTACACCAGGGCCAAATGCCTTCTCGTGTGGGCTCAGCACAATCTACCAGGCACTCTGAACCTGGGTCCAGACATGCTATCCAGGGGCAACGTTCCCCCAGGGGAATGGTCCCTTCACCCCCAGGTGGTTCAGTTGGTATGGAGCATTTTTGGCAGGGCAGAGGTCGACCTCTTCGCCTCAGAAGACAACGCTCATTGACCAGTTTACTTCACGAAGAGCAGGGACGCGCTGGCCCACGACTCTATGCATTCCCACTGATCTCGTTGTTACCACAGGTTATCAAACGAATCAGGGAGAGCAAGTGCGCTGTGCTCCTAGTAGCTCCGCTTTGGAGGAACCAAGTGTGGTTCCCGGAGCTGATGCAGCTACCGGTAACAGCCCCGTGGCCGATCCCAGTGAGGAGAGACCTCCTCTCTCAGGCCAAAAGGACGCTCTGGCATCCCTACCCCAAGCTGTGGGCCCTGCATGTATGGGCCCTCAACGGGAACCTGTTAACCTCCCAGAGGGAGTGTTAAAAACTATCACAGAGGCTAGAGCGCCCTCTACTAGGCAGCTTTACGCCTTGAAATGGTCAGTGTTCTCTAGCTGGTGCTCAGCGCGGAACATAGAACCACAATGCTGTGGAGTATCGGAGGTGCTCTCCTTCCTCCAAGAGCTCTTGGACGCGGGTAGATCCCCCTCCACGCTCAAAGTGTATGTGTCGGCCATAGCGGCATTTCTAATGCTAGCGTCTGGTCAGTCACTGGGGAGCAACGACCTAGTCGTCCTAAAACCCCCTCGAACCCCTTCGGTTCCCATCTGGGACCTTTCCACGGTCCTAGAGGCCATGAAGGGTGACCCATTTGAACCAATGCAGACTGTAAATTTTAAATATCTCTCACTCAAAACCCGTCTTCCTGATGGCTCTCGCCTCTCGCCTCAGTCAAGTGTGTAGGTGACCTGCACGCGCTCTCCGTGAACGCTACCTGTCTTGAGTTTGGATTTAATGATTCTAAGGTCATCCTCAAACCAAGACACGGTTATGTTCCTAAGATACTTGCCACTCCGTTCAGATCGCAAGTTATTTCCCTGTCTGCTCTCCCTATATCTGATGACGAGAGGGACGCAAATGTTCTCTGCCCTGTTAGGGCTCTTAGGATTTATGTGGAGCGTTCTGCGGTTTTCAGACAATCAGAACAGCTCTTTGTATCCTTTGGTGGCCGCACTAAAGGGTTGGCTGCCACTAAACAGCCTTTCACGTTGAATAGTCGATGCTATTTCATTGGCTTACGCATCCAAAGGCCTCTGTTGCCCTCTGGGTGTCAGAGCTCACTCTACTAGAGGCATGGCCTCGTCCTGGGCTTGGTCCAGTGGGATTTCACTTCAGGATATCTGTATGGCGGCAGGCTGGGCCTCTCCGTCTACATTTATCAGGTTTTACAACCTAGAAATTCCCGCTTTACAGGCTAGAATGTTTTCGGTTTAACCATGCTGCTGCAGTTACTTGCCTGACTTAGATCTGGCATATCTGTACTATAATGTATCAAGCATTATTCATTCACATTAGCTTACTCGTCTTATGAGCCCCGGGCACTTGCCCTGGGACGCTGACTGAGGAAGTTTTCTAGGGTTGGAAAATTCTAGGGTTGGTGACGTCACTAACCCTAGAGGAATGTTGTAGTCCTTAAAAAGTGATTTCTTTAAAAGCAAATATCTTCCTTTGCTTTGAACTTTGAGCGTTGTAACTTTGTAGATGTTGTTTATGCTCAAAAAGCAACATTACACACTAACTGAAGTTAAAAAAGTGAAATAATAATCAACCACCCTTTTAACTTGCACTTGACGAAATGCACTTTTATTATGAGGCCATGTAGGTTAAAAGCTGTCAGATTCGAAGCAGTTAAAATTAATAAATAATCTTTTCATAGTCCTAATTTTAAAATAAAACTACATTTTCATGGCTTTTGTTAATGTCACAGATCAAAAAACACATGGGTGGAAGGACAACACCAATACACTACATTCCCAACTTAAATTTGTTTTGTCTTGAAAAAACAAGTTATGAAAACATTATTTCTTAAACGTTCTCAGAATGTCTAGTTTTTTAATGTCTTAACGTTAAAGAAAGCAAAAAAGTGAACGTTTCCTCTATTTTCCAATTTTGCAAGTATTATGGGAAGATTTTTTTTGTTCAAACAAAAAAAAGTTGTTAGTATCGTTTCAAAAAACATTAGATTTAAAGTCTAATGTCTATTTAAGGTTTAAAGTCTAACTAAAACGTTTCAGAAAAAAAATTCGATGAATAATGTAAATAACATTTATTCTGCTAATATTTCGAAAGACCAAATGACTGACGTTACGGGAAGAACATTTGTTCGTAACGTTGAGAACCTTGCCAAAACTTATTTATATATATATATATATATATATATATATATATATAAATATATATGCATGTTCACATACTTTATTTTTAAATGAATAAATTATGTTCATAATCTGAAAGAATTTTTGTCCTTATATATATATATGCATGTTCTGCCACTAATTCCTGTTTAAATAGGAAATGTCACAGGAAGAAGTGTTCGTCAAGCAGTATAATGGGTTGATGAGTTGAGTAAGCATGCTGATAAATAAATAAATTTGTCAAAATGACAATTTTGAAAACGATATGCCTAATTGTCATCTTTCCTTTTTACATTAAAACAAAGCATCATTTCAAGTTCATAGAACACATTTCTCCTTGATACAAGCAGTTAAAAAACACAAACACACAATTGTGGTTGTTTCTTTATTTAAATTTTCATAAGTTTTTTTTAAAGTTTTTTTAATAAGGTGAAGAAAAATACCTTTTTTTGTTCTGTATAATAAAATATGTTAACTTTATTCCTTTATGAAGAGGAAAAAAACAAAATAAGAAGTAAAAATACAGAAAACATTCCTCTGGGGGGGAGGGAGTTTTTCAATGTTGCGCATGGAAGCAGAAAGGCGAAGATCTGTTCATGAAATCTGACTCACCGTCACAAGAGAATGATCGAAAAGCATTCTCATCAACAAGCATTTACTGCATGTAAAAAAGTATCACATGGGTCATAGGTCACAATGATAACATGATGCTGCCTACCATGTGTTATTGTGTATATTTTTAACCGTTTGTTGCATATTGTACGTTTACATGGAGAGAAGAGTATTAGACATTCATGTCCCTTTTCCTTTTCTCTCCTTCAATGCGACATAATTACGACTTCAGTGAGAAGACAGGCAAGACAGACTTCATGAACACGGCTGGAAAAAGAGCAGGAAGTCGTATATGACAAACAGAAAGGCCTGGGCTGATAGGAGGATACAAAAATGACCGAACATCATTGTGTGGTGCTGATGGAAGCTGCTCTGATCGGCTGATCTGGGACCAGTTCTTCTTGCTCTGCTTGTTGGTGCTAGATCAGCACTGAAGAGCCACTTTTACTCTCATGGAGTGCAAGCTATGTGTGTGTTTATGAATATGCGTATTTGTGTGTATTTGTATCAGAAGGCAGGTTGACCCCACATCCGGGGGTCACGGTTCAGAGGTCACTCTCCCCATAGAGGGCGGTGGAGAAGGACATGTAGTCGAGAGCTCCCGGGACGGTGTCGGGGCCGGAGTAAGGCGTCATGCGGGCGATGCAGTACTCAGCCTGGTCAGGGGGGAGCTCGCGCCTCAGCTCATCCGCCAGGATATAGTTCTGCACCAGATAAGAGTTATTCACTTGGTTATTCATTTAAACATTTTAAAACAGGAAAATGTCTTTTGGATGTTGTAAATGTACCTTGTCTCCAGCAAGGACTTTAAACGATGCCATGACCTGATCAGCGGTGTCCGTGTCGGCCGTCTCGCGAGACATAAAGTCAATGAAGGCCTGGAATGTGATCAATCCCAGTCTGTTAGGATCCACAATGCTCATGATGCGGGAAAACTCCGCCTCTCCCTACAGAACAGAGAAATTCTTCTTAAAAATCACTATGAAAACAATATGAAGGGTTGTTCCTCACTGGGTTAGAATAGCTGATGCTACTTCTTTTTTTTTTTACAGGAATCAAGTAACTCTTTCTCAATAACTCAACCAGATTAGAGATTATAACAGTTTGAGGGGATTATAATTTACAGTAGTCAACATTTGAAGTGGATCAAAACCTTTCATCAAAGTTATACATGAATTTTGAACAATACCCGTTCTTGTCTTAGCACAACTTTGATTAACTTTTTTGATCCACTTTTTGACTACTGTAGTTTAATTTACAATCCTTGGACTTTTCTCTACCAGTTCATGCTTCTTTTTCCAGAAATACTTTTGTAAATACTGAGTAATTTCTCAAATAATAACCACATTAGTGCTGATATTGTTAACTAAAACTAAAGAAATCGCTTTTGGTAATTGCAAAAAAAAAGGGGGGGGGAGAGAAAAAAGTCATATAAAATAAATGATAAATATTAGATAAAAAAAAATAAAGAACATTTTTAAAAAGTCAGAAATGTAGCCTTGGCAGCTAACTAACTAAATAATTAGCTAAATAAAATAGCTAAAATTACAATTGAATAAATTAATTAAAACCATGTTTTAAAAAAAAACTTATACAAATGACAAAGCACATCAAAATTACAAAAACTTAAAACTACAAAGAAGATATACAAATAAAATATCATTTAAAATATTAATAAATACTATATTATTATATACATACAAAAATAACACTGAACCACATAGATGGAACTAACCAAGAGTTCAGGAAATCTTCCCTTAACCACATAACTCTGCCTTACCAGATAATGCATGCAGTTTATTACCATAGTATCATACCATAGTAAGCTACTTCCTGTGAAAACTGTAAACTGTTAAAACTATTAATGTTACAAACTAGTAATAAATTAAAGGGGTCATGACATGGATTTTTTCTTATTATTTTAATATGTTCCTTGAGGTTCACTTATAAATGTTAATAAAGTTTTTAACAAAAAAAAAAAAACACAACAACAAAAAACAATTATTTCTACCTTCATTCTGACCCTCTGTCTGTAATGATCAGTTTTTAAGCGTCGGCTCCTTTAAGGCTTGTCAGTAAACAGTGACTTATGATTGGCTGCTCCATCTTTCAACAAAAGTTATTTGCCAACTCCCCATTACACTTTGCCTCGATTACAAAACAGAATGCTCCAAACAAACATATAATCCTTCAAAGTGATCCAGGACACCATTAAAATAAACCATCCAACGGGAACCTTCTGAAGTCTGTACAGATGAAAATGAGCTGTTTAAACTGGACGCGTCAAATTGAATGTTCGTTCATTCTTCCATTTGTCCTGTTGTCGAAAGACTCGAGCGCGTGAGTTTGTCAGAACCTGAACACGCTGCTCTAAGAATATTATTCTTATTCATTTTATTCTACTCTTCTCATGATAGCTGTATGAGACATGTTAAGACCACAGTATCTAAGGTCATGAAGGTCAATAAAGCATCGCATGTATGATGTATCCACTAACACGTATGCATACTTAGCATGTGTAATTCTGTTAGGATTTTTAGCACTATGTTCTTCTCCAGTGAAGTCCTGACAAAACGGGAAAAGATATCGCCTATGTTTTATCTTATTGCCTGCAGGGATTCTTACTATGAGAGGCATGTGACCATGCCAAAGGAATAGACTCCAGGAGAATTCAACAGCATCCCAGATGAGAACTTATGACTGACCCTTACCAAAGTTTCTTACGAATACAGAAAGCGTGTCAAATATAATGTCTTTAAATGACCCCATTTGCGTAAAGAACAGAATACCCTGCTCAGATGCTGCTAGAATTATCTGTACTGTTAACCTATCAGAACCCGTAGAAATGACGTCAATTGATTAAAAATATGACTATAAGTACTATAAGTGTTTCTGTATCCCAAGTCTGGATCCTCTTTCTTATTTTCTACAGCCTATGGAAGTCTGGAGAACTTTGTCTTCAGTAAACTCAAGTGAACTTCAGCTTTGACTCCTGGACTTCATTGTGCATATTGGTCTCTTCATGGGGTCTAACTGTAATTCCCTTACAAGCAACTGAACGCTAGAGGGCCTATGTGGCCTATGGTGTGATAAACTATTCATCGATATCTTGCTCTGGAGGCAGGCATATGCAAATGTATCTGCCCGTGTGACATAACATGTCACCCAATATCAAAACAAGCTGTTTTTGGAGCTGCTTTGTTTATAATGAGGACGGCGTTTTAAGATATGAGAATTGCAGGATGTTTAATGATACAAAAACCTCTTATATGTCCAAAAATCAATGCAAATTTGATTTCTCATGTCATGACCCCTTTAAAATAATATGATAATCTATATCAGTTTGCAACAAGCAAGATAACAGACTGTTTTTGCACATTCAAGTTACAAATGGCCGCACCTACTCTTATGTTAAAAATAAGATGGATACCCCATGTAGATAAAAGTTTATACCATGTAGTAGATTATAAATCTCTGTTTTACCACATATATCTTCAATTTACAATGAGTTATATTCCATAGGGATTGAATTAGGCTCTTTTTTACTAGTTCATGCTACTTTTTCCAGTAATACTCAAGTAACTTTCTCAAATAATAACCCACATAGATGTAACTATCCAAGAGTTCAGTAAATTCGTCCTAAATCAAATGATAACTCTGCATTAACTGAGAACACTTGGAGATTATAACTGCTTTACCATATTATACCCCATGCTGAACATAAATCTATAATTTTCCAGGTTATCCCATTTAGATTTCTAAATCTGTTTTACCAGATTAATCCAGAGGGATTGTAACTATCAATTTATCCACATTACAAAACATTCAGATTATATGATTTACCAGTTCATTATCCACGGGACATAAACTCTCAATTTAACCTGATCACAACCCATGGAGATTTGAACTCTCTGCTTTACCATATTATAACCCATGGAGATGAGGCAGGCTCTGAAGTCTTCTGCATCCATCATGCCTGTTCTCTTCTACAGGAACCCACGAGGGACAAACAGAGCCAGGTAGTAGTGGAGAGAAAGATGAAGAGCGAAAGAGGATGGGAGGAGTATAAGTGAAGGAAGTCATTTTAGAGGAAGGGTTGAGAGAAAATTGGAAAAAATAAGACCGAGAGCGAAAAGAAAAAGAGTAGAAAGGGAAAAAAAACAAAAACAAAAAGAGTGTGGTTAATGGCAGAACTCCCTGGCTGGTGTCGGTGTGTGTGTACCTGTGCGTCGTTCCCGATATCGAAGCCCAGACTGATAAGGCAGGCTTTGAACTCCTCAGCGCCCAGTGCGCCCGAGTGGTCCTGGGTGTCAGAGCCGTGGGCAGGGTCAGAGGTCAGCAGCGTGGACATGCAGCACACACATTGGGGGGGTGGGGGAATGTCATGCAGACATATGGAGGGGTGGAAGAGGATCCATGCAGAAGAGAAAAACGAGAAGACAAAAGAAGAGAAAGTGCACAAACGTTAGGACAAACTGTGCAGTACTGTGCTGTGAGAGGGGGGGGAGTGACTGTGAGGACAGATCTAATATGTGATGCTCAAAATCTGGGCCTGCTGTGCTCGGTTAACGGTCAACTATGTTGTGCTGTTTTATCGATGTTAAGGTGTCTTGGGTGGCACTGCGTGGGTTTTTAGTGCAGCGTTAGGTTTCAGCATGGCAGCCTGTAATCTGGGACATGTGTGGGTGACATACTCTATGCAAATCAGGTCAATAATACAAATGCATTTCTATGAAAGTCAAAATTCTGATACTTGTGCATTTTGGTCATTTTGCCTGCCTGAGATGACAGATAAGTCAAATATTTGAGCAATTGGTTGTGCTCCACTTAGAATTGAAATGAAAAGTCTTTTAAAACTTAAATTCAATTCTTGAGTTGAATATCAGTAAAGGTAGCAAACATGATGTGGAATTGAAGTAGAATTAAAATGAGTTGAAATCAAAGAAATTCACATTTTCTAAGTCTGTAAGGTTTAAAAATCCTTGAAACTTGAAGCTTTTTAAAAAAAAGTCTGATAAGACTAACCAATTTTATCTTGCCCAATTTAACTTTTTATTGTTAAAACAAGTTATTGAGGTAATAATTTTGGCACGATAAACTTTGTTGGTCTTGTCTGGAAGAAAAAAGCCTTGAAGCAAAACATATGCCATTACCTGCTGAATTTCTTTAAATCACAATTCAGTAAATTCTACTTTCTGTCATTCCAATTTAACTTCCTGTGGCGCAAGATTAATTCAATTCAAAAGGAAGCAAATTTTTAAACTCTAAATTTTGCCCGAGTCTGCAAGGTACCACATAAAGTATCACAGCAGCCAATCACAAAATGAAATGTAGTCATGCTATTCTCTGTGGGTAACAACTCAGATGAATTGACCAAGTTACGGTCTCAGGCGTCCTACTGCTCTTAATGATGTGAAACTGTGGTGTTGGACTGTGCAGTGTTATACTGACTCGGTCGAAGTGGTTGAACGAGGCTCTGAACTCATTCATTTGGTCCTGGCTGATGCCTTTGGCGTCACGGGTCAGAATCTGGTTCTCGATCTCGTTAATGGTGCGAGCGATGGTGGTGAGGAGCTGCTCCCAACCTACACGGATGTGCTAGAGGAAGAAAAGAGATGTTAGGAACATACAAATGCACTAGGGGGGTTGGAAATAAGCATTTGAGAGCTTTTGTGCATATATACCTCCATTGTGTAATTAGTGTGTTTGTTGTCAAATATAAGTGCTTCCTGTATTAGTTGATGGTCTCCCTCTAGCTGGTCAATCTTTGGTTTGTAGTTTACTATGCTCTTCTCATACTGCCGCAGGTGGGTCAGCTGATCCTCCAGGGTACCGTGCATCTCAATAGAGATTCGGCCAATTTCCTGAAGATTAAACATTAAAACAATTTTAAAATAAGAGGACAAAGACAGTTCTTCCTGAATCTCTGCCTCTGTGTCCAGGGTTTTTCCCTACACATTTTTTCTGAGGCCACCCAAATGATATTTCAGAGCTAATTAGCAGTATCGGATGCATTCTTTTCCATGATTGACTTCATCTCACTGTCTTCTACAAATGTCAGTGTTAACCCCAGGAAAAAATTCATAAGGGCAAATACCTTAAAATGTATGACTTAAATTATTGAGGGACTAGATGAGTAGAATCCCATAGAATTTTTAACTAGATAGTCCTGTGTCTACATTTTGCTACTTTTCTCCAAATAGTTATTTGACAAATAATAACTTCTATATCCTATGTAAACATATCATGTAATTAAGTAATTAAACAGTTTTAACTGTAAACAGTAACTGTTTTCATTTTTAATATATTTTAAAATGTAATTTATTCCAGTGATGGTAAAGCTGAATTTTCAGCAGTCTTCAGTGTCACATGATCCTTCAGAAATCATTCTAATGTGCTGCTCAATAAACATTTCTTATTATTATCGATGCTGAATACAGCGGTGCTGCATACTATTTTTGTGGAAACCATGATACATTTTTTCAGGATTCATTGATTAATAGAAAGTGCAAAAGAACAGCATTTATTTGAAATATTTTGAAACATTACAACATTACATATGACTTTACTGTCACTTTTGATCAATTTAATGCATCCTTGATGAATAAAAGTATTAATTTCCTTCTTTTTTTTTTTAAGTCGCCCTAACCCCAAACATTTGAACGGTATTGTATGTAAATCAACTACACGTGTGACCATGTATGTAAGCTACTCACCAAGAACATTTTTGACTTTTCTCAGTTCTCTGACAGTACCATAAGAGAATGTGATTAATTTTCTGTTAATTTAGCTCATGTCCCACCTCCATCTTGGTCTGGATCCAGGGCCCAATAACATTTGCCTGATTAGCAAACTGTCTGCGCAGTCTCTCATTATTCTGCTGGCGAGCGTGTTCTTCGACCAGGGCCTGATCTCTCTGGGGTACTAACTGCCTCACCTGAGAGGAGAGAGAGAGAGAGAGAGAGAGAAAAGGAGATTAAGAGAAAGCAGTGTGGAGGTGAATTAAGCATCTCTTCTTGTACCCATTTTCTTACATATAAAACATATATTCATGCGTCATATATTTGTCTGAAAACTCTGATTCTCTTATTTTCTTTTTCTGGAGATGAATTGTGCTCAAACCTTATCCCATTTGGCATTGATCTCCTGAGGGTTGATGGTGGTGTAGGGGTTGGTGCCAGCCATGTTGACGTGGTATGTCTGCACAATTTTAGCAATTTCATTATGGATGCCCAGGATGGCCTGTCGCTCCTTATCTGCCTCAGGCAGTGTGGCTTTAAACTGCTCATGGGCTGTGCTGAGTCCCTGATACACATACACACACACACACACACACACACACACACACACACACACACACAAACGAGAGGTGCTATAACTTTCTGAAACATTCCTCCTCTGCAACGTTTCAATTTTCACTCTTACATCAACTTCTATATGAAATGCACCAGAACACTTTACAGTCACACTTGAAATCCACCAGATGGATGGATGGACAGACAGATGAGATAAATTTCTGCTCATTCACACAAAACCACGCATGCTCATTTCATATTTAAAGTCTTTTTGTGATTTTATAGAATATAGTCCATCTCGCGATTTGATAAAAGGTGACCTATTATGCCCATTTTCACATGATGTAATATAAATCTCTGATGTCCTCAGAATGTGTCTGTGAAGTTTCAGCTCAAAATACAAAATACCACCCAGATTTTTTATTATAGCTAGTCAAAGTTGCCCCTTTTTGGGTGTGAGGGAAAACGTGCCGTTTTTGTGTGTGTCCCTTTAAATGCAAATGAGCTGCTGCTCCTTGCTCCGTTCAGACGACAGCCAATACTTTACATGTGCTTCGGATACTATGGGAACAACATTACAGCCGAATTTCTCTCAGGCAAAATGTTAAAAATACCCAGTAGCGAGTGCTAGGCTTGGGTATCGAGTATCGAGTATCGACTGGAACCGGGACTAGCTTTGCGATTTTCCCGGAATCGTTCAAAAGTTTAAGTTTCGATTCCGCCGACCGGAAGAAGCAGCCGCTGTCTAAGTAACCAATTTGATAATTTCTAGCCCTAGTCTGAAATGAAGTAACTACCTAATCGATTTCAAACTGCCAAATGTTAACTCGCTGAACACTGACAGCTGTTGCCTACTTCCCCCACATTAGTTAAACATTTGTAAACTGTAACACGGCATGGTAAATGCGTGTATTACTAGGATTGGATTGTTATGCTAAACTGCGAACCGATACATTTTATGAGACGCTGTGTGAGTTGCCTTATTAACTCACACAGCGTCTCATGTATTCAGAGCAAACAACCCTGACGTTAAACCTTAAAAACGTACTTATATGATGTTTTCTTATTGTTCGGTATCTTGCGAGTTGCAACCATATTCTCTCGTCCTCTGCTCGTCCGTTTGAAAACTGCGCGCGATGCCGGCTTACGTAAAAAAAAAAATCATGAAAACACATACACATGCAGAGCTGCCAACTCTCACGCATTCACCGTGAGACACACGCGACACTTTAAACAAGCTCTCACGCATTCACCGTGAGACACACGCGACACTTTAAACAAGCTCTCACGCCACACATTCATTTTCCCATGCACAAAATCGCGAAGCGCAGAGGACACGGAGACCGACAGACTAACCGATCATCTCTAGCTAATAGTAAAAAAAACAACACGAACACTGTTGAAAGATACAGTACAACTTACCGAAATGTATATTCCTCATACATAATATCGATCAATCAGTGTTTTTTATCAGCGTGAAGAGGTCAATAACATAGCTGGAGAACAATTATGTCATATTTACCTCAGGAAAGTCATTTAATGAACATAATATAGGCTATAGCACGCAGTTGGCAAGAAAAGAGCTAGAGAGTATTTTGCTAAATATGTGTAGGCTACTATATTACATTTTTTATATTTTTACTTATATCATTAAATAAAGTTGTTATTATAATAAAAAAAACGCATCATATTTCAATTGAGTTATTTTTAACCTTAAATAATACTGCCAGCTGCATAGGGCTCTCTGTATGTTTACAGCATTAGAGTTTTTTCTTGAGAAAAATTAAGGCCTATCTTGAGTAAATAATATTTATCCAAATGAGTCAATATTAAATCAAATCACAATAATTGAATTGAATTGAAATAATTAGCTTACTAGAAATTGTACCATGTAAACATTGTAACATGTCACTAAACCTAATAAAATTCAGTTTAGTTACTAAAATGTTAGTGACAATCACAATAAACTTATTGTGATGCAAATTTTTTTATATTTCAATTGATGGAGAAGGTCAGACTATTTCCTTCAGAAAGACCGTTGGTTAGCTAGCTCATTTAAAATGTCCTAAAAAAAAATTGTTTAAAATAGATTTGATATTTATATTGTAGTTGAAAACAGCCCTGTGAGAAATTCATAGTAAAGTTCATAAAAAGTAAAAAGTTCATAGAATTAAAATTGATCTAAACTTTTTTGACCCTGCCTCTTAAAAGAATCGGAATCGAGAATCGTTAGGAACCGGAATCGAAACAAGGAATCGGAATCGGAATCGGAATCGTTCAAATTCAAACGATACCCAACCCTAGCGAGTGCATCCTTACATGTTTGAACCAGAGTCAGAATCTAGTGCAGATCGTTGGGGGATCGTAGGGTTTCCCTACTCTTACGTAGGAGTAGGGGGAAATTTGAAACAGCTTGTTGTGGGAGATTGATAATGATATATGGGGATTATAAAAAAAAGTATTGGGTGGATTTTTACCATTATACAGTAGGTTGGTTGCTTACACACACTGTGAACACACATCTGTGTTCAAACACCTTATAAAAGTGAATTTTGCATAATAGGTCCCCTTTAAGCCCCACTTTTGATTCATTCATCCATACTTAGCCAAATTCTGTGACATTCCACATTATACAGTAAATTCAATTTTTATGACTGAATTGCACCATTACGTCGACGTTTGGACAGGCAGACAGGAAGGCAGATTAGACAGATGCATAAATGGATGGATGGATGGATGGATGGATGATTAATGTGCAATACCTGTATCTCCTCAATAGTGTGGACGATAAAAGTGTCCTGCAGGTCCTCCATGGCTCCCTCCATCCAGTTGTTAAAGGGTGCCGCCCTTTTGGCGAACTCCAGGTACAGCTGATCAATCGTTTCCAACAGTTTCTCTGTCCTCTGAGGGAAGAGATAGAGCCAAGACACACACATATGAGTGCAGTGCACTTACAGCACAAAAACAGACAGTATATCACCAAAGTGGTGATGCAGCCGTTTTCTGCAGGTCAGAATAGAAATGATAAATTCAAGGTGTTTTTCAAGTTTTTTTTACCTGCAAGGCCTCGCTGCGTTTCTGAGTTAAAACTCCCAGTGAATCCCACTGATCGCAGATCCGCTGACAGCGGGCGTTTACACTGGGAGAGTCGTAGTACTCCAACTCACTAAAGAGAGAGAAAGGGTGTGAGAGTGAAGCTATTAAACTACTTCAACGAGCATTGTCTGAATCAGGTTTTTCTGTGTGTTTACTGACTTAAGCTCCTGTGCGATGGCAGCGATCTGTTCCACTCTGTCCTGATGAGCTGCGAGGTCACTCTCAAACGCCTCGTGCTTCTTCAGCAGAGCTTTGATCTCTGAGAGGGTTGCCGTCTCAAAGTCTTTATCCTGCAACATCTCCTCCTTACCTACAGGGAGCAGCAAAGATCAGCCATACCTTGGAGAGAATGAGGAACTCAATTCTTATAAACAAAGAAAAAGAATGTCCCTGCATCCCAAAGTGCATACTATCTATCCTAAATAGTATGTGAGATTAGAATTAGTTTGTCCCAACGCATAGTTTGTTGAAAAGAGTGTGACCTACTCTAACGGCTGATTTCGCCATAAACTCATTGCTAGTGGAGAATATGTTTCAGAACTACAAACATGGCAAATATGGCAGATGTTCGCAAGACCGACGGTTAGTAGAGACACACTGTAAGGAGTTTGAGTTATTAATAATCAACATAATAATCAACCTGATGAAAAATATTTATTTAAAGCTGCAGTCGGCAAGTCTGGCAGATTGAGTGGACTTAGCCAAAATTTTGAATGTTTACAACTCTCATGCCCCTCCCCCACTACCAACGAGCACCCGCCCATCGTCAGTGCGTGTGTACCTGATTTTCTGTGAATGCGTCCGTCTCTTCAGCATCGATCAACACCATGGACTCGGAGGTAGGCTGCCCTGGCTAATCTATCCATAGATAGCAATAACCGAGGAATTGGAAGCTTGTTATTAGATTTTCTCTCCGCCATCACGCTTCGTACAATCTTCAGGCGAACTTCAGGCGTGTCGTGTGCATGTGATATTGTAATGTGCGCGTCTGCGCGAGGGAGGGGGTATCTGTGGCGTGTGCACGAACTGTGATTGACAGTCAGATCTCACACCCCCCTGCGCTGATTGGACCCGATGAGACGGGAGCGGTGGATTTTTGCAAAACAAATAACACGCTCCAGGTGGAGTTAGAAGCTCGGGTTTTTTTCTAAAACCACCTTATTTATGTTGTTCTGTCGGATTATAGTGTCAATTTCACTGAATTTGATCAAAAAAATGTTGCCGACGGCAGCTTTAATGTTATCTGTGTTATATTTAATTTGCAACAACATGTACACAGCGAATCGATTTAATTCTCGATTCAAAGGTTTCAATTCGATTCAAGAACGATTTTTACAGATTCAGAATGATTTGATTCAAGACGATCCACTAATAAAATTCGATGTGATTCGATTAACGATTCGATTCTGCATTTTTAAATTCATTTATAGTTTTATTTAAATGCTTCCCCTAATGTGTCTTAGCCAAGGTGCAAATTGCACAGCGACTGCGACCTTCAGATGGGTGTCTACTATTGCTAAAGTAAGGAACGCAACTTTCACGTGCATCTGACTGACAGATAAACCTCTTATTTCAGTGTTGTTGTTAGCATTGTGGTTGTTTCAGCAGTTTCCTTTGTACATTCGGTTAAATGACATTTAACGGAACTGTGCGTATAGTGAATAAATACACCCCTACACACATGACTGGCAAATTAACTTGTTTTCTTTCTGATATGGTAGGAAGAATTGTTTGAGTAGTGTAAATTTAATTAAATAACATTTGGTGTATATGAAGATGAATAACTGTGACAGGATTATTGACAGGCCGGTTGAGACAAAATGCAATTTTGCCCCAAAGCTTGCCTACTCTTCTGCTGCACACTCAAAAGTATCTACTTTTCCTTCACCAAAAGCAATACATACTTTTAGGGCATAGTATAAGTAGGCAAATTGGGACGCAGCATGTGTGTTTCTGCTTCGTTCTGCTTCATCTATCTGTTACCGTCAGTCCAGGCTTCGTGGATGGCGGCTTTTTGGCGAAATTTCTCTGCAAGATGGTCGAGTCTCTCCAGTCTGCGAATCTCGTTCAGTAGCCACTCTTCATAACCCTTCTCTGCTCCCTCAAGACCTCCCCAAGCATTGGAGATATCCTACACATGCAGACGATTCATTACTGACCAGTGTCACAAGTCAAATTATTAGAGTTGGATGCTCTAGAACTTTGGTTGATACTTAGTTAGTACTTGTGCTAAGTTCTCACCGAGACCATCTTCCCCTCTGAGGGCATGAACGCAGGCCGGTTACTGAGGCGGAGTTTGGTCTGCAGTGTGTTGAAGTTGATCTCCAGCTGACATTTCTCCTGAACTTTAGGCGGTTTGTGAAGTCGTCGGTAGTCCCGGAAATCCTCCAACTTCTGCTGCATGGCCTGCATGGTGTTCTCCGGAACGCGGTTCTCCAACCACGGGATGGTTCTGCGAATCCACTCCAATAGCTGAAGAGAGCAAGAGAGAGAGAGAGAAGAAAAAAAAGGGAGGAAACAACAAAAAGAGGGGGAAAAAAGAGGATCAAACACATTGGAAAAAGATGGGAGCAGACAGAATGAGATAAAGGAGGTAGAGAGAAAAAGAGATAATGAGATTGGGTTTTAAATATGGGATTTATTGTTTTTTTATTATGAATTAGATACAGGGCTCCCATATAATTTAAATAATACATTTCCATGACTTTTCCAGTCATTCTGAAATACAGGATATGGGTTTTATTTATTTATTTTATTTTATCTTAATTTTTTATGTATATACAGTATACAATTATTGTGGAATTATTACTTTATTTAGAGATTGCACTCACAAAAAGATTATCAAAGCTGATTAAATATTTTATAGCTGAGCATGAAATAATTCACATTCAATACAGACATTTCCAAGAACTTTTAAGATTGTATTAATTTTCATGGAACCGCCTGGCCTGGAAAGCGGTATTTTAAAATTCCCTGTTTTCCATGACCATAGGAACACTGTAGAGTAAATGTGCTAGATATTAGCTGAGTTTAAATGACTGAAACTTCTCACAGGCCCTAAATGAGCACAGGTTGAGACGACAGGATAGGAGAGATGAGGAGACGAGACGAGAGGAGGATGGGAGTGAAGAGGACAGAACATGAATGAGTGTGCTCACATCACTGGCTAGTTTCTCATAGTCTTCCATCAGTTGCTCGTTCTCCTGATTGACAGCCAGCACTTTGCAGATCCGATTGGCTGCTGTCTCGGCCTGAGGGGGTAAAGGACAGTGAATCTGCTTCTGTTTCTGTGGAAACCACATTAGCGCCATGGCAACGCTGTTGAGGTTTTGTGTGTTTAAGTGTGATGAGGTGCTCAAGTCAATTTACTACCGTTACCAAAAGCAATCAACCGCTACGTCAATATCACATAACCCTTCTGTGCATGTTTAATTATACATGTGTGTATTTTTGGAGGGGAGGGGGGGGCGGGGGTTAGGAAGTGAGTTGCAATTCTAAAAGCCAAAAAGGAAGAGGAGAAAACAATGATAAGCTCAGTTTATCGCTGTCAGTGACAGGCAGAGTTCATGGAGTGGCTCTCAACTATATGATCATCTTTTGAATGCTAATCTGAAACGTTACCCATGTTATGCTTTTTATTGGAAAATCAGCTGTGAAATACACAGCAGTTTCTGTTGAATAGTGCAAAAGTAAAGTTTTCATTTTTTTTAAAAAAATCAATAAAAACATGAACATCATACGCTCTTTCAGATTCTATTGTTCAGATGAAAAATAAAATAAAAAAGTAACTTTTTTTTACTAGGCTTATATTGATTTGCTATTTGTACTTTGTGTTGAAAATAAAATATAAAAAACATCATAGAAAGTGCTTTTTAAATGTTTTTAAATTTATATCGATTATGATTAAAATCCAAAAATTAAGCGATATTGTTTTGTACAACTAATACTGAACTGGTCATCAAAATATACAAATTCTGTCATCATCTACTCATGTCATTTCAAACCTGGATTTTTTGATTTGTTAGCTTTTTCCGCTGTGGAAAACAAATAGTCTGTGACGATCACCAAAACAATACAATTCTGTCTTTTCTAATTAAATTAGCTTGTTTTATCCTGATACACTTACTGGACAAAGTCATTTAGAACAATCCACACAATAACGGTACATGGGTGTGGATGTGGGTGTGTCAGAGGAAGTTTTGTTGAATACCGAACTGTTTGGTGGGTTTACAATCAGACTCGTGCCTTATAAGAGCAGACAGGATCTGAGTGTGCAGGGAACACACACCCAGCTTGTAAAAACTGTTTATCGAGGGATGTTAGTCATCAGTTCAGAAACGCTCACACCGAGTTGAGGAAACCCAGCTGGATGTGATGAATCAGCACAATGAAGTAGTAACTTTCACCCTGTCAGTGAGAAACATGCTGCCTCTGAATGAACTTTTGTGATTTTAGACTCAGTCTAAACTAATTCACAATTGTAAGTCTATATGAAGTGACTTAACACGTGAGAAGACCCACATGAAATCTGTATGCACAAAACAGAAAGCTCTGAAGACGTCCACAAAATGGGAAAATACATATGGCCTGCCCCTTGTTAATTCAATATTTTAGTAAATTTAGTATGTATGTTACATAGATTAAAGGTAACATCTAAATTGATTGGTTTCATACAAGCCAAAACTATTATTTATAAAATCATACTGAATCAATCTGACAACCTTAAAGCAAGTGATGCATTGTTTCTGCCAATCATGATATGTTTATGCCGCTTTTGTGCCACATTAAAAAGCGCAAACATATTATTTTGTGGTGTACGCTGCTTATGTGGCTTCTGGGCTTTGGGCTCATGAGTTTGCCTAAGTTGATTCAGATTCATGAATCTATATGAACTGACTCGGATTCTTGAGTCTGCCTAAACAGATTCACTGCGGTGAATTTTCTGGACCAACTCTTTACTGACAGAAGGAATTATGAACAATAAAGATTGATAAAGATGTTTGAATAGGAATGAACCGACTAACTGTCCAGTGATTTAAGCAGGACATCTATTTCAAAACTTATTCTAAAAATGTAAAGAAGTTTGATGGTTTCTATATGAGATACAGTGTGTGTGTGTGTACAGATTTGTGGAGAAACAGAGCTAGGTGTGTTATGTAATACTAGAGCAGGGTTGCCCGGGAAACAGCCAGAATTGACACAAAACCAAAGAAGGAAATAGAGAAATATCACAGCCAAACAAGAAATGAGAAAGAAGTCACAATGAAGTTTCAGAGCAGATGGGTTCTGACCCGTCGGTGACATCAGAGACTGACCTCACCATAATAGCCCTTGTGAAAAAGAAGTGCGCTTAATTGAATTTAATCACTTGTAGTGTACTTCAAATCTTAAAAAGATATTTTTAAAAACGTATTTTCAGATAATGTAATATGAATAAAAAAAGGCCACTTAAAATAAGTGAACTTGAACAATTTTCCCTAACACACTTAAGTACACTTTTAAAAAGTAAAATTAAGTGTTAGTTTGAAGTATGTGTTAACTAACATATTAACACAAATTAAAAATACATTCATATAATTTTAACTGTAGTGTGTTATTATATATTTAAAGTTAAGTTAAAAATTTCATAAGTTTAAAGTTTACCACTTCTTCATAACAAATTTGTAATTTCATTACATGACATACAATAGAATAGAAAGTTGTGTACATTCAGCAGCACACTTTAACCATATTTCAAAGACAATCAATAGAAGTCATTGTGAAATTATATATTAAGATGAATTTAAGTGGGTCTTAAATTGCATTTAATATGAATTTACACTATAATACATTTCCATTTAATTGCAACTCACATGCAATCAAGTGTCTGAAAATATTACATTCAGTTACAAAATATTCTTTTGAAAGTATATTATTTCCTTAAGAACTCTTTCTAAAGTATGCTGAAGTTTACTTCTTTTTCACAAGGAAGTTCGGTTCAGTGAAGAACAATATATCACATCTCTTTCAGTCTAGATTTGACTAGGATTTTGATGTGGAAGCTGATTGGCTGATGTCGGTCTGCGCTCACCTTCTGTTTGCCTGAGAAGGCATGGTAGTAACATGACACATACGTCATGATGGCCTTTTCATCGGGACGCAACGTACTAACGATATCTGCCCAGGGAAAGAGGGAGCGGGAACAGTGAGAGAAAAGGAGGTGGAGAGGAAGGGAGAGAAAAAAAAAGCACAGAGTAAAAGACTGCATAGATACAAAGACAAACGGGGCATAGTGCTACAGAAATGATACAAGGCATGAAGAGGTCTCCAGGAAGTCTCGTTGATGCCGTGAATGTTTGGGTATTTTTTTAGGAGACTGAAGTGGAGACACACTCATGCCTTCATCATAAGAATGAATGTCCTTCATGCAACAGGTGGAAAGACCCATGCAACTGTAGAAGGAGCATGAGCCCTGATGGGCGGAGCTTAGCACTGCAAAGAGTCAGAAAGAGGCAGACTGTTAGGAGTGTAGTCATGTTCACAAGAAACCACGACATCCAGTAATCACTGCTACTGGCGATCACGAAAACCAGTGAGCGGAAACAGAGTGAAGGGAGGGCCTTATTGGGTGAGTGTAGAAGTTCATGACATTGGGAGGGGGGTGCCCTGCGATACCTTCTGCGCCCCAGAGAAGGCATGGTAGAAGCTAGAAACGTAGGTCATGATGGCCTTCTCATCGGGACGAGCCGTACCAACAATATCTGCAGAGAAAGAAGGGGGTGATATTAAAGTAATAAGAGAAAAAAATGAATGATCAGAGCACATCACACACAGTCACATACTTCAGAGGCCCATACGAGGGGACTTCCTGTGTAAGGAAAGAGTCATTAATGTGAATGGAGATATGAAATCATCATAATCAGAGCCGGAACCAGGGCACATAAATCAGGAGGGCATTTATATGTGTGTGTGGACTGTGGAGGGGTATTCAGTGGCTGCCGAAATCATGTTCAGCCTTGGTGAAGGGCTGGATGCGTGCATTTGTAATCGCTTTCAAATGCGTGCTCGCTTTTCTCTTTCACGGCACAGTAACTCGTTTGGGGGGGGTTGGATGGCAAATACGGCCCTGATTATAATCAACCTAAAAAGAAACCAACTTCAAAATGCCTAACAAGTTTAAACAAGATTTGCATTTTCCTAGTGCTTTCAAGCAACAAAAGAATAATGGTAAAGTCTGAATTCAAATGTTGTTGCAAATCCTGCTGGTTTAATTAAGGCACCAAAGCAACATTATATTGCTTGTGGAAACACATAACAGCTGTTTAATTTCCAGATTTTATTACAAATGAAAAATATAATTTATTTATTACAATTAATATGATATATTCGAATAAATAAACAAATATTAAGAGGGTACTATATTAAATATATATCAGTAAAAATACTATAAATATTAAAAAAATATTTATCAGTATAAATAATTTTCTGGGACGTATAACAAAACATTGTTACATTTTTTAATTTTTTTTAGAGTGTATAGGGGCTTTATATTTAATTAGAAATAGCTGTGAGAAAGAAAAGACAATTCAGTATGCATATAGATGCAAGAAAGACCCATCTCAACTCAGTATGCACATATTATGACACCACCGGCGTATTGCATGCTAAACATTCTATGAATTTTATCTTTTTTTTTGTTGAAAAAGTATAACGCTCAAAAACAGCTAGAAACAGATAGCACACCTAAGCCTGAAATGATCAGCAAAACAAAGTTTAATTGCAGACTGCATGTTAAGTGGTTCGGGTTGAGAGATTAAAACAAACCTTAACCAGAATGTTTGATGAATATCAAGCACTGCAACAATCTCATCACGAAACATCACAGCCCATTATCCTAAAAATCCCTCTGAACGGGCTAAGTGTTAGGAAAAAAACCACAATCACACCTGCAGTAATGGGGTGTCATTCAACCTACACACATACCTGTGTGCCTCCTACAGCTCTATATTTAGACAGGTCTAACCTAGTTTCACCGTGAAATGGAACAGAAAGAAACTGTCCTCTAAATGTCTTACCTTCTGCATCCAGCATCTTAGGGATGTCCAGGTACTTCTCAGCGACATCAAAGGCGGTGTTCAGATTAGTCATTGGGTCATCCTGAGTGAAAGCAAACATCAAAACATGGGTCACTGTCTTTTATATTGCTGGTCTCTAAATATGGTCGGAGGTTCTCGTAATGCCTCACCTTGCGCAGTTTACCGTAATCAATGAGCTCTGGACGATGTCTGTGAATGAGTGCACAGAAGCCCAATCCATCCTTCCAACTGACAGAGACACAGACAAAGGTAATATATGATGTTGTGGCGCAGCGTTCAGTTGCAGTATCTCTGTCTTTTCCCATCATTCAGTCTGTTTCTCACTAATGCCTATTTCCTCTCTGCTCACCTGATGTGGAAATTCTGAATGTTGACGTTTTTGTAGGGAGCTGTTTTCCTTTGGCACCACAGCAGCAAGCCTTCTTTAGCTGAGGTCTCTGCGCACACACACACACACATCAAATGTAATCTCAGTAATGGAAAGACAATGTTGTCATTTAAATGACTCACACATTCCTGACATTGCGTGTGTTTTTAACAGTGAATATTCAAGAAATCCAAAAGAGCAGAACCGTATTTAATTATGCTAATTAATACATTAGTCATTCTGTTAACTCTCATGATATTCAATACACACAAATTAACTACCAACTGTCTTTTTCTTCAAGATCTAAAGTACCAACTGTGTGTGTGTGTGTGTGTGTGTGTGTGTGTGTGTATGTGTGATATATTTATATATACCCTCCACTGAGATGTCCTGGATGGCGAAGCGGAGGATAATGGTCCAGATCATCCCTAGAGTCATCTTAGCATTTCCATCAACAATCTCTGAGCAGAACAAACACACACACACACCAGCATCACATTTACTGTAACAGCTCAACATTAAGATCACTTTATAAACTAAAGCCATTTCAAAATCATAAACAGGTTATATAATTCAGATAATTCTGCATTTTATATATATATATATTATATATATATATATATATATATATATATACATATACATATACATATACATACATATACATACATATATATAAACCATAATTATATATATTTTTCTTCTTTTTTTTTTATTACGGTAATGATACAGTAAATTCCTTAGGTCCACAAAAAATTGCTTCATCTACTTTAAATAATTATTGTTAATTTTTTTCTTTTGATTTTCTGAGTGACCAAGACATATTCTTGACAGATTTTGTAAAAATCACCCATAAATGGCTGTCTGCTCTCCTTTGAAAATTCCTCAGGCATCCCTCTACCATCACAACTCCACCAAATAATTCTATTATATCTTAAATATTATACAACCTTTAATAATTAAGACTGTAAAGTGAGAAGGCTGTGCATATTAGTGAGTGTCTAGAAGGGTTTTAGAGCCTAAAGTGCAGGAGAACAGCTCTGCCAGATTGTTTACTTTGATATGATTAACTTGAGTTAAACTATCTTATACTTTTAAATACAAAACTGCTGAAAATGTCCCCAAAAGCTGCATTTTGGAGACATTCTCAAAAGGAAAAATGGTTTATAAAGCATAATAATATTAAGTCTGTATTCACTTTTAAATATACAAAAAGTTGTATTTTAATTATTTGTTTTTATTATTGTTTTTACACACAGTTGTATATGGGAAGTCCCATTTAAATATCTAGGTAAACATGCGTATCCCCTCCATCTTCTTAGGCTAATCTCATAATACACTCTACACACATCCCAGTATGTGCTTGTGTGTATGTGTATCCCAGCTTTACCAGACAAACACACACACACACACACACACACACACACACACACACACACACACACACACACAAACTGGTAACAGTATGTAACCAAGACAAAGGCTTTGGTAAATGGCTAATCTGTCTGGAATGCCACTCTGGATTAAAAATAGAGAGAGAGAGAGCGTGTAACAGGAAAAACACACACATTTTCATATAGATCTAATATATGTCAGGTATGTACTGCATGTCTAACCTATTTAACTGTATTGGAAGGGAAGGGGGAGGGACTTCATGTGACATGAGATATAAGCACATATCACATACAGGCAGATCGTCTGATTGCCATTGATCCCACATTCTGAACCCATGACCCTGGAAGCCTGCAGAATATAGGTCACTGCTGGAGGGGGGGGGGACCTACCCTCTGCTCCGATAGAAACCAGTTTGACTCCTTTGCTGGCGATGAAGTCCAGAGCTTTATTCACATTGGAGATCTTATGGACTCTCATTTTTCCTCTTTCTGGTTTGGCCAAACGTTCCCCTACAGAGAAAGACGGTTTAAATATCCTGAATCATAATATTACATCACGCACAACATCACACTGCCCTCAGATGACCAAAACAGGTACACAATTACTTTTATTTCACACTTATTCCAGACAGTAATCAACAAGCTTGTAGTATGCAAATTCTATTTTAAGAAAAAAAAAGCCTTTTAATGCATTTTATTATTTTTGTATGCAAATTCATATGAATAGAGAGAAATTATCTCTCTCTGCTAATGCTAGAAATTATACAGGGAACACTCTGTAACTAATTTTCATAATCTTAATCTCAATTTATTTATAAAGCACAATAAAACAACAGCAGTTGATCATTGTGCTTGAACATTGTCAATTAAAAAGCTAGAATGCGCACAACAGTATGACAGTAAAACGCAACATAAACACATAATTGAAGCTTAAACTAGCCCCATCTGACTCAAAGATTATAAGCCTTCTCAAAGCCTTCTTAGTTTTGCTTTAAAAAATGATTCTATCAAGATTATTCTGATAGAAAGTGGTAGGCTGTTTTAGGGCCGGCTATGGCAAAAGCCCGGCCACTACTTTTCTTCAGCCTGGACTTAGGGGCCCTTTGGCCCTGTTTACACCTGGTATTAAGATGCGTTTCGGTCGATGGGATCACAAGTGGATGACGCTAAATAAAAGTGAAAAATACGGTTTACACGGGGGGTCTAAAACGTTTTGAGCTCATCCACTTCCGACCACTTTTAAAGGTTGCCGGAAACACATTTGACTCGATTGCTTTCATAGCGTCGACGCTCATGTGGTTGAATATGTTTGAACAGCCACAAAAGACCGTCTACTTTCCGCCTACTGACCTTATTATTAGCTTTGTTGGCTGAAGACCCAAGTTTGGTTTGAAGACAGAAAAAAACGCACCAAGGACAATGTTTTCTCACCATTCCTGATGCTCTCCATATATTTTTTTCCGTCATCTCCAGTCGCGTTCATATGTAAATTATTTCGAAAGATCTGAAAAAAAACCATACATTTCCCAACCCATAGACCCTCCCCTCAAAGAAATCAGGACAGAAGTGTTTTGAAAGTGGACAAAAGAGGTGTAAATGGGAATGTGTCTGCCTCGTCTACTTGTGATCCGATCGACTAAAACGCATCTTAATTAATACCAGGTGTAAACAGTGCCTTTGATAATATCAAAGAAGATACAAGCTTTCAAAGGTGGGGGGGAAGGTTCAAGGTGGAACTGCGTTGAGAGGTCACTGACCTGAGATGACCTCTAGGAGCAGCATGAGTTTGAGTCCATCTCTAAAATCCTCCTCAATGTTGTCGATCTGCGTCCCCGCCTTCCGTAAATGAGAATTGCACCATGCAGTAAACGTCTGAAAAAGAGTGGTTTAAAAGTTGAGAAGAGAAATAAAACCAAAACACAATGCAAAATTAAATGCAACAAATGCCTTTAATGTGCAAATAAGACTAGGCAGAAATACTGGAAACCAAAGAAAAAAACAGCATTAAATATGAAAATACAAAATAGTCACTTAAAATATTATTCACACTTTACAAAATCTATTAAACATCAAAAGGTAAATGATATTGAAAACGGTTATTCATTTTATTTTAGTTATTTGTTGTTTTATGGGTCAAATAATTTTCTAATTCTCATATAAAAAATGATGATGTCCACAATAAAACAATAATATTGTTTTTAATTGTCAATTTTTTCATAATTTCTTCCACTCTCACCATCTAAAAACACCATGTTTTGCTGCTGTCCCTTTAAAACTATCACTGTATGTAAACATCCACTTCACACATGAAATAAGAAAAAGGTTCAAGAGGTTCACAAGATTGTTAAGATCAGACTGATAGGATCAGTGACATTGTTGAAAATAAACTTTTTCTAATGTTGGGCCCCTACAGAAGAATTTGCAGAGTGGCAGGTGCTACACAAAGCCTGAAAAAGCACAAGAAAGTCATGAATCCAGTTTATTTATTTCATACACCTGTGTTATACATGCACTTGAATACTTTGGTAATTCTGTAATCATTTACAACCATGCCCGATTGAGACAGCAAGAGAGAGAGAGTTAAGGAGGGTGAGCGCTCTACAGGGGTTGTCATGGCAGCGCTGAGTATCTGTGGCTTCAGGATTCTTCGGTATGTTAGCGAGCTGATGAGAAACAGCTGTGGAGCAGAACAGAAGCTAAACACACTCACACACTAATACGACTGATGTGCCACTTAACAGAATCAGAGACCCTTCAAGTTTATGCACGTAAAAGCAGGAGATTGTTCCAACTTTAAGAGGTGAGGAGAAAATGCTAGATCTGGACTGCTAGACAGGACGGCTACATGATGGGATGCAGCCGATCCCCAAGGGTGAGCGCACACACACAAGAGCCACGACTGCCGCTACAATATTCCAGCAACTGTAATGCAAATCAAAATGTGGAAGACAAAAAACTATGAATAACTAACAAACTTATTAATAATACAACTTGAAACAATTGAAGATAGGATGAGCTACCACAGGTTTCTGTAAGTGATGTGACAAAAGTGAAAGTGCACACTTTAGCAAAACGACACGTTTTCAAAATCAACTGTGTAAGCGACTAGTCGACTAATCGTTTTTTAAGGAAGTCCAGTGTAATTAGGCTGACTGGTTTTCTTATGGGGGTGTTTACATAAGACGTGCTCTTCTGTTCAAGAGCAAAGTGTGTCGCACGGCATGCGTCCTGAAAAAGTGCAGCCAAAGAATTTCGATCGCCCCCTGGTGGCTGACTGCAGCATAGGTCTTTAACCCCGCCCTCTCCATGTAATCGAATGGGACGTGAATCAAACAAAAAAATCCAGTTACACTTAAAAAAAAAAAATTGTCATTTTAGGTAGTTCATCACGCAAATGTTTGTTTTCCCAATACAGTTGGGGTTTTTTTGTACAAAAATGGGGTGTAACGTCATTATTGACATCTGTCCTCCAAGCTGTCCTTGGAGTGGGAGAGTGGGCGGGACCTTGATACAGTGTGTGTGTGTGTGTGTGTGTGTGTGTGTGTGTGTGTGTGTGTGTGTGTAAACAAAAATATACAGAACATAAGCATTTAAACACAAGCAAATGAAAAAAAAAAAAAAAAGACGCTAATAAAGCAGGCCGCGCCAAATATGTACAGAATGTACATACACACTCGATTTGGCGTATGGTTATCATGTTTATATTGTTTCACATGTTGAGAAAAACTAAAATATCCACATGCTCGGGTGAAAGTTGGCTCCTTTGGCTCCTTCCATCTTAAGATATGATGTCTTGTTTTCAGTGAAATTGATCAAAATGAATTGAGTTTATGATTAAAACAAATGTCTGCCAATTGGCTTAGAAAAAAATTATTTAAAGGGAAGTTATCATAACTCATTGACATATTTGTTCTTGTTTTAAGCATAAACTGCGTAAAAAATTTTTTGCCATAATTTCGAGATTAAAAACACGTGGCATTCTACGTCCTCGGACTCGAAATTACGCCTTTCCATGGCAACACCTAAATAAATCTGCAGCTATCACATGGTACAAGTCGGAGTTTATAAGTTGTAATTAAAAGTTAAAAGTCGGTATCTCATAATTACAGTAATTACTTCATGCGTGCTTATAGGATTATCATGGATTCACTGTATTTACAGCCAGCGAACCAACATGTAGCAAAATTAGGGGGGAAAAAGTATTTTTATTGTTTTAATAATTATTACAGATCGAATATTCAACTATTCGTGCACACCTCTATCAAAAATACTGTTTTCTATTTTTAATACATTTTAAAAATTAATTTATTCCTGTAATGTCAATGCTAAATTTTCAGCATCATTACTTATCTTCAGTGTGACATGATCCGTCAGAAATCATTCTAATATGCTGATTTGCTGCTCAACCTAAGAGACATTTATTATTATTACTATTATTATTATTATTATTACTTGTAAACATCACCAGTTTTCAGGATTATTTGATGAATAGAAGATTCAAAGAACAGCATTTATTTGAAAATCTTTTGCAACATTATAATTGCCTTTACTGTCACTTTTAATCAGTTTAATGCATCCTTGCTGAACAAAACAAAAAGACGCATTCAAACACGCACATGTATAAAGATATGCATGGCCATGCAAATGTATGCATGTAAATACAGTCAGACAGGCAGCAGGTCTCTGCTCACTCAGCAGGAATGCTTCTAGATTTCCTCACACCTAGACCACAAATATTTCTTCATTATAGCTCTTTTTAACCCCATATTTACTCCTCTATTCACTCCTTCTCTTTCTTTCTTTTCCTGCTCTCTCTCTTCCTCGCTCTGGTGTGAAATACAGCACAGCTCGGTTCATCGTCATGGGGTTGCCATAGCAACTACAAATGCCAGAAAACCAACAAACAATTAGTCGCCCTGAGACACACACATACACACAAACAAACTCCCCCATTAGCCAAGCAAATCACTTGTTTATTTACTGCTATAGAGAGTAAACTCTTTTTATAGATCCACCTTCAAAATTTCTCACATGCATGGCATATGGTGGCTCCTGTGGGCACTCAAAAATCTCTACATATCAGAGCAAAAACCAAGAGGCATCTGCA
Organism: Abramis brama; assembly: GCF_963993115.1. Taxonomy (NCBI): domain Eukaryota; kingdom Metazoa; phylum Chordata; class Actinopteri; order Cypriniformes; family Leuciscidae; genus Abramis; species Abramis brama. The sequence goes on from NC_139981.1 coordinate 20,521,354, forward strand.
AACAAATGATACTAGATCTTTTCTCAGAGCTAACTGTACTTTTCCAAGACATCTTTTTAATTTCTTAAAAAAAAACAAATTAAAATGAGGTGTCCTAGAAGAGAAACCACAGTTGTAGTTCATCACATTACAGAGATAGTTTACCCAAAACTGGAAAAATTACATCTACATTACCTTTGCACCCACTTAAAAAGTTCTTAACCTGAACATCCACTTTTAATACCGTGCATTATATTGCTATGTCTAAATTAACTTTTTATTTTTTATTTATTGAAACAAAATAGAATAGAAATTTTGTTTATTATTATTTAATAATGGCTTCTTTGATAAACTTAATATTTAAATGATAGTCTAATATAATATTTTATAATTATTATTTCCATGTTATGTCAGATAATATATAAAAATGACCAGTTTTTCAGTATCAGCTGGAACTTTAATATCAGTACATCCCTAACCCATTGCATTGACATTCATTCATTTCATTCTCAGTGTGAGAAGCAGAGAAAAACAACAGGAATGAAGCTTCTCACACTCGCATCAGCTCTGCCTCAGGTGTGCACGTGTGACAGCTGTTACCTGTTTAAACAAAATGCTGACCGCACACACACAGACAATGACATCATCCCCATTCAACAGATGAAATGCCTGTGTGTTTCTCTGTTTATCTTTATCATTAGTGGTGTTTGATAGGGCATTCATTTGAATATAAACCTCTAACCCTGATAATTGAACGGTGTCACACCAGCATAAATAGGTTTGTCAACTGTGACGGTACTACTGGTACCGGTCTGTCCTAAAAAAAAAAGAAAAGCATTTTACTAAAGTTCAAGTAAATTTAATTGTTAAATAATAAAATAAAAATGCATGACTGCAAATCCATTAAAATGTTTACAACTGCAAACAACTAATGAATTGTGAATCTTATCGCAACATGTTTATTATGATGCATAAATCTCAATTTTAACAATGAAAAGTAATATACAGACAGTGACGCATGTGCAATAATGTGCATAGTTCTGATCTACTGTCTTAACATAATTTAACTTATTTTTTATCATGATATGGTTAGTTTCAATTAAAGGGTTAGTTCACCCAAAAATGAAAATTCTGTCAGTAATTACTCACCCTCATGTTGTTCCAACCCCGTAAGACCTTCGTTCATCTTCGGAACACAAGTTAAGATATTTTTTATTAAATCTGAGAGCTGTCTCACTCCTCCATAGGCTTCTAAAGACGTTAAAGATGTTGTACGTCACACACATGACCAGCGTCGGCCAATAATGAGCCTACGTGGTGACGTGCAACACAGAAGCGCTGCGCTATTACACTACGTGAAAAAACTCGAGGCCCAGAGAGAAGGAAATGAATAGTGGAATAAAGTCGTTATTTTTGTTTTGTTTTTGTGCACAAAAAGTATTCTCGTCGCTTTATAAACTTAAGATTGAGCCACTGTAATCACTTGGACTATATTAACGATGTCTTTAATGCATTTTCTGGGCCAGCAAGTTATAATGTCTTAGAAGCCTATGGAGGCGTGAGCCAGCTCTTAGATTTAATCAAAAATATCTTAATTTGTGTTCCGAAGATGAACGAAGGTCTTACGGGGTTGGAACAACATGAGGGTGAGTAATTACTGACAGAATTTTCATTTTTGGGTGAACTAACCCTTTAATATCGAAGGCTATATGCTTAATATGTAGCACTGTTTGACACATTTTGAATCAGGGGTCTCTAATGCTATATGTCTCTATTGCCTAAGGGGTCCTTGCCCTGAAAAACGTTGAAGACCCCTGCTCTAGCTCTACACCGCAAAGTTTCTGTGGCAACCGTATTTAAATGCGCGATTGAATTGGAAACTGCAATGACTGACAGTCAGTGCATTCAATACAAACACCCTAATAATGCGATTATAATGGGATTTTGGCAATATTGCGATTAAACTTTACCTCATTTAAATGCAATACTTCATTCAAACTAATGCGGTGAAGCTCATAATCGTAGTAACCATTTTTGCATTAAACTATGTGGCGTACGCCAATTTTAATCGTAATAAACAGGCATGTAAACTGTTGTGCCGAATTCTGACCCCCGCCAAATTATTACCCCCCTAGTGTTGGTAGGTTTAGGATTAGTTGTGTGGGAGGGGTTAGGATTAGAGGTGGGGTTAGGATTAGGCAATCAGGTAGCGACTTCAATGAGGGGGGGAATAATTTGGCAGGTAGTCGAATTTCGGCACAACACCGGTAACATGCATACTGTATGCCTATCTGAGTGTGGTATATTAACCGCACTTATTAGCGAATAATCAGAATAATGAAAATTGCATAAACTGGAGTGAAGAGTATTGCTCGTGTTATGTAAACATCTTACTGCGATTAAGACCTTACTCTGATTATTAGAAATAATCGCATTATTGGAGCACATGTAAACGTAGTCAGTGATAACCAACAGATGAGAGAAATATTGGACACTTTTTTTAATTCAACAGTTTTTGCTCTTGTACCGAAAGTGGTACAGAGAAAAACCGCAAACTTTTACTGGTGTTGGCACCAACTACTGAAATGTTGGTGCCGTCACAACCCCATGCGCAAATGTAAAAATCTACTTTAGTTTCCATCTGTTTCTCCCTCACCCTATCTGTCTATTAGTGGGCTGTTTGTTGGTGTCTGCTGGCTTTCTCCTCCAGACAGGAAGTGCTGATCAGCCCCAGAGACGCGCGGCCCACTGTCTCGCTTCCACACGCATTCCACATTAGCCACCCCCCCCACACACACACTACACCCTCCTAAGGTGAGCCTGTCTCTTATTTTCATGTTTCCAGACACACAGTTTAATGGCTCATTAATAATCCTATCAACAGAGCCAGAGGCTTCAATCACTTAGAGCTAAACGCTGACTCGCTCGGATCACTGCTTTTACGTTAATTAAAGTTCCAAAGTTTATGTGCACATCTCCTCATAGCAATGTTTCATTATCTACACAGGTCATATATGAGGAACAATAAGGCCTGGTTCTTGGTAACTGTCAGATAGTCCTCAGGAACAAAGTACTTGTTTTGAGCGCACCATCAGGTTAGGAGCGGCATGAGATAATTTGCATGAATAGCTTGACTTTCACCAAGATAAAAAGACTGAATTGACATATTTGACTTTGCAAACTGCAGAGCCGCTGGAGGACCAAACACAGTCAATAAAAGAAACTTTTTAAGAATACGCACACACACACACACACACACATTAATAAACTGTATCCCCACAGCATCTTGGTCTGGCTCGAGCAGACACACACACACACACACACAAAGTCCCAGTAAATGAGGTGGCAGTATTCTACACTATTCTAGCTCTATTCAAGCTGTTCTTTCATTGGCTGAAAGAGCACAGCGAGGGATTAAGTACCTCATCACGTCCTCACATCAAACTCCAGGACAGGAAATGGCAGAAAAAGTGTCATGAACGTCATTGTGGTGGGGACAGCTGTGTGTGTGTGTGTGTTCACAGACATGCTGGTTATGATGTCATGAAGTAGTGATGGATTATCTAATGTAATGTAATTAGGTTCTGCATGAAAAATGTACATAATCTTACTGTTTTGAATAAAGTTATACACTTTCTGTTCTGGGACTTTTTTTCAATCTGCCCTATAATTTTTTAATAAAACACAACTGAACACATTTGTTCGCATTGTTTTACTAGAATAGATAGTAAACTGTAGAAAAGCAATAAATTGGGAGTCTGCATCGGAGAGATGTTGGGTAACCACCATAAACACTGGCAAGGGCAAGTCCACACCAATAATCAGATATTGCCACATTACCCACCATCCCCCCAAAATTGGTTAGGACCCCACAATCTTCAAGACAGCCTGTGATTGCCGCCATACGCTGATTTCACGCAGCCGTTATTTTGAAATCGAAAGCAAGGCTCCGGTGGGAAGAAAACCGGAAGTGTCGCCTTTAATCACAGGAGAGTCGTGAATGCGATGGCGTATTGTTGTGTTTAATGATGTTGTGTCAATTCTAAAACTGTACATACATTTCTTTCATACTTTAGACTATATACAGTGAAATTCATTTATAAATAAAATATTTTTTTTATATATAATTCAGAAAGTAAAAAAAGAAGCAGGAATGAACTATATATATATATATATACACATCCTATATTGGATATTAACAGCTTCAGGTTGGTAGTCCAAGGTATTGTTGTTTATCTTTACTTCCGGGGTTCTTCCCACCGGAGCCTCACTTTCGATTTCAAAATGGCGGCTGCGTGAAATCAGCGTATAGCTTTCTACCGCTGATAACAACCACATTGAAATGTAGAGCATTAAAAAATAATTTCTAACGCAGTATCGTCATTCGGTACAGCAACAGACTGGCTAAATGAAAGCTTCTGCTCAAGAATTGAAAATGCCAGCTTTCATTAAGTGGTTGGGACAAAATGAGGCATGCAATGTCGCCTAAGGACATCACGTGTTATATGCAGGCCTACATGGCATCTGTGCCCGCAGAACTCCACGTAATTGAAGCAGCTGCCATTCACAAAGTTTTACACATACCCTGCTGCTCACGTGTTGGTTTATTAGATATACTGGCTAATTTTATTATGCTTTCAGCTACCAATAAGAGCGCAGTACTCGCATTTTACCATGTTTCATGGAATGCTGCAGATTTTCTGTAAAAATCTGCATGAACAACGTGTAACACGTAGTTATTCATGTATGTCAGTATGTCAGTAACTCCACAGAGAAATAAAATCTCTTCTTAGATCTGCAACAGATTTCAGGGAACTCACCTCAAACCAGCTAAAAAAAAAAAAGCCTCTGTATCCCCTTGGGATCCTCAACTTACCCCCTCTAATAGAGGTGGAGAGAAAGAGAACGAGTGAGACACAGAGAAAAACAGAGGATTGATTGCGACAAGCAGACCTACTTTAATTCTTTAAACTGAAAAAGCCAGAGGAGGCTTGCCTACATTAACCCTTTACCACCCTAAAGACACACACCAAGAAAATATACAATGCAGATTGTCAGATATAGATCTCCGAACCCAATGATATGTGACTGATTCAGATTCACTGAACCAGAGCTGAACCTTTTCCTGTTTCTGAAGATCTACATCTTTCTTATCAGAGCAGTCAAGACTTATAAGAGCAGTCAAGAACCATATAAAACCTGCCCAAGGCAGACACTTAAAAATAACCCACTACTTCAATCCACACACTGCACGGCACTGAAAGACAAATTTAGCCTTTTCAGTACAAAATTCTGATTTTCACATTTTTTAAAGGAAACTCACTAACATAATGCTAGGATGTATTGGCTTGTTGCTAGGGAGCTGCTAAGTGGTTGCTAGGGTGTTCTGGGTGGTTGTAAGTCTCTGACATTTTGATCCCCTATATACTTAACAAGCAATTTATTTGAACGTATGAAAATAATAATGATACAAAAAAAAAAAAATTGTTGACACCTGATTATGTGAGTCTCAACCTTTACCAAAATACAGTGTTTTGGCAAATGCCTGTGGTAAAACTTCTGATGGACATGGCCACAAATTAGGGATGCACCGAAATGAAACTTCTGGTCCGAAACAGAAAATTCTGAAGTACACTTGGCCGAAAACCCAAACTGAAAATGCTTTTTAAAGCATGAGTGGAGCGTTCGCGTGGGCCGTGAGCAACTGACCCCAAACTTGTGAACAGTAGTGTAAATGTAAACAGAACATTCACTGAAACCTAACAGAACTCTCTCGTGGCAATACAAAATTAACTGTGGCAACTGAAGACTTCTCCGATTGGCTTAAAAAGCGACAGAATGGGACACGTGAACAAAACAATGAAAGTCTGAACTCACAGATGGGGCCGAGCAAAAAGGAGAGAGTTCATAAGGTCTCGCTGCCGTTTTAAACTGAATCACCTCACACCTGCCCGGCCCGAGGGTCTTTCTTCCCCTCAAGTTGCAGAAAAACTCTTACAGACCTGCACAGATGTTATTGGACAGGAAAATGTGTTTCTGATTCTATCGGTTAAGTCTGAACTTGCTGAAATACTTTAACCCATAAACATAAACAGCAGCCAATCAGATGTTTTCTCACATGCATTCACTTTCTCAACGCAAATTCACTCCAGATTTGACTTATTCCGTATGTCTTTTACGACTACGAGACCTGCCCTCTATACCTGCAGTGTGTGTGTGTGTGTGTGTGTGTGTGTGTGTGTGTGTGTGAGTGTGTTTGCAGAACAGACTTTACTTCACTTCTCTACTGACCTTTCAGCCCTGTCAGAAAGCGGAACAATAACCAATTTATCTGACACACACACAAACACACATCATTAAAGTCACAGAGGGTGTTTAATGGGCAGTATGGAGCAGACGTGTGTGTGTGTGTGTGTGTGTTATTAATGAGTGTCGGAAATGGAAATGATGCTCTAACACAATGTAGTGCTTATATCACGAGACGGAAAAAACTCTTCAGGGCTTTTTCTAGTTGTGTCTCTCAATTCCATCTGACCCACCACACAAACACACACAAACACACACATACACACCACTATGACATATATAACGGTTAATGTAGCACAAAAAAAATAATAATAATCTAAATATGATGATCCTGCACTGGCTACTGATGAAAAACTTATTTTTAATTTCTCTCTTAACACTCAGTTAAGTAGAAACAGCGTGTCAGGGCTGGTGTAAACGGTTGACACATGGTTTTGTCATGGGTTTATGGTTGCAGGAGCTGAAGTGAAGGACTCTGCCCGCATACCTGAGCATGAGTCTTTCCCGCCGGTAGCTGATGACATCATTCAGGAGTCTACAAGCTTTCGAGGAAGGAAAAAAAAGTAACCCGGGAAAGTTTTCCAGCAGCCATGTACGGGGTCTGTTATTACCATTTTTGGGCAGACTCGCTCCCTGACAAGCCCAGCCCAAACCGCAGCAGATTCCAGCACTCGTTCTTTTTTCCTCCCCGTTTTCCAAACGGGAAGAAAGGAGTGTGGGAGCGACAAATGTTACTCATATTTCAAATAGTTTTTAGACTTCTGTGCAGAAAATCACATCCTAGAGATTTTTCATAAACACTCCCCTCCCCCAACTAATGGTCCTACCGGAATCCGTTAACGGAGCTGGGCCTAGAATTGGCAACCGAGAGCCGGTTCTTAATCAGGACCGTTAAACATACCGGAACTAAGCGATTTTCGTGACTTTCGGCTCTGTTAACGGTGCATTCTTCTGCCGATGAGCACTGAACACTGTATTAAAATACTCTGACAGTGTCTGCTAGCAACGAAGTTACTGTTCATCACCGCTAATGATTCTACAAAGTAATCCGTATAACGTTAAACCCCGAACGAACGACTCTTATGAACCGGTTCCTTAAGTGAATCTAAAACACACGGCGAAGTTCGATTACAAGCAACTCCAATAAACAAATCATGTAAGTGAATCAAAAAGACTTGTGAATCACTATGAAAGGTTCCAAAATTAATCTGACGAATTTGAACCGCAAATTATTACTTTCGTCGTGGTCAACGCGAAAGTGAATCAAAACCTGCATTATGCTGTACTTGTGAGACTTAATCAATGCAGTTACTGACTAGTTGTCCTTATGGCAGCGTGTAGTTAAAAGCCATATTATACTATCTGTTTTATATAGAAAAATACATTTAAAAACGGGGTAAACAGAGTACCTTTTGCTAAATTTAAGTTATTTGTTATATCTGTTCAGTTGTAATCTGAAATTACCTCATCATTTGATTTGTCAACAGACTGCCGAAGAAAGTAAATGCTATAAGAATTGCATGTTTTTTTTATAAGATAACGTTACTTCCTCAAAAACACTAGAATCGTTAGAGAACTGAAATCGTTAATGGGAATCGGAACCAGAATGACTCTCATCTCTATATTGGTCACACGTTAAACCCCCGTAAATAAAGTGAGCTCGTGCTCTCTGCGCGCGCAGCAGATCATATGAGCCGCATCCACGAGCAAAGGCTGCTGTCTGTCGCGGGCGACGGACATCTGTTGCGCGCGGTGAAGAGGATCGGTGGGCGCACGGTGTCCGGTGATCAGGGTCCGGCCGGGGGTGGGCCGTCAAATCGCTCAAATGAATGGACAGACAGAATGCTGAATAGGAATATGCGCAATCCCGCAACAGATGTTCCTCAAGTTTCTTATAATGAAGACTATACAGAGTACCGAACAAGTTTTTGATGCTCTATACTCGCTTGGTTTGAGACAAACAAAATAAACAAATTCATGCATGCGTCGCCATGCAAAGCCTGTTTCACCAGCAGCCCACAACTCAATGACTCGGATTCCGGACGGGGCCTTTAAATCTCCGCATTTCGGGCATGGTATTTTTTTCTGCTGGTTTGCAGAAAGTCCCATTGCATCTTAAACCGGTGGTATGGAGAGATTATAGCGCGTAACGTTACCTTTCGCTGCTGTTTCTCCCAGGCGGGGTCAAGCAGCATATCCCGATCCCAGTCATCTTCCTGGGGCATGTAGTCGTTCTCTCCTCCATCATATTGATGATGATGATGTTGTTGGTGGTGGTGATCCATTCTGAACTGCTGTTCCCGTCTCTCTCTCCAGTCCTCCGGTCTCTCTCTCCCTCTCTGTCTCTCTCTCTCTGTCTCTCTCTCTCCCACAGAGCGCTGCAGTAAACACTCCTGTGCGCACTTTAAACGATGGGCACGAAACTAACGTCGCTGCCTCGTTTTCCCTGCACCGTTCACTCTCCCCAAAGTCCGTGCCTCCTTGTCTTTCTCGTTCTGTCCGTTTTTTCACGGCCGCTATCCAGAGTGGCGAGTAGGCAGAACCTCCAGCACGAGCATCGGCAGCAAAAACTTCACAGTAACGGGAAAAAAATAAAAAGAGACGCAGGGCGTCTGATTGGCTACTAAGCAAACCTTTAAAGCCCGCCCACTTGAAAGGCTTGGTGGTGATTAGTTAATATGGTTGTCCGTTAATGGATTTGGTGTAGGTTGTCTGCATCGGCGTAGGTATTAGAAAAGCTTTTAGGTAGGTTTGTGCCACTGGAATTAATTGCAGGATGAATTTATGTTTGAGTTTATTTATTTAAAGTTTAATAAATCATTGTATTCAATTTCTTAAAACTCCTTTAATGTTTTCTCTATGCCCTCCAGCCAGGTGACCACACCCTGTTTTATCTCACCGTGTCTCAGGTAACAGTGCTCGTGGAAAGTGGTGGAAAGTGGTGGGGGATACTACATCTTAAGACAGCTCACATATTGTCTAATAATTAGTATCCATGTTAGAAAATCAATCAATGTTTTGAAACATGGTATCTGGTTTCTAGCTTGTTCAAAATGGTCATTATCTAATCTGATAGGCCATCTTGAACTACCAACAAACCATCTACTAATTTGACTATCAGTTTATGGTCAAGCTGTTTTTTTTTTTGAAACATAGTATCTTGGTTAACCAGATAATAACCAATGACGACCATGTTTCAAAACACATGTAGCTACCATCTTAATTTTCCCAAAAGGGTAAATGAGCCTATGAATCTTTCACAACATTATAATTAAAGGGAATAGATTAGATAAAAGACTGAAAATTGATGCTACCACTGCTTCAGATCAAGGCAGTACACTGTAAAAAAAATCATATGATCAAAAAGTTATGACATGTTTACATTACTTTAACTCATCAAAATAAGTTAAGCAATTTTTTTATATAAATTATACAAGATTCATCTAATTTATTAAGTCCGTTTAATGTAATTTAAGTTGGAATGACTTAAACATTCAAGTTGATTGTATACTTAAACATTTAAGGCAGTAATATTTTTTTTTACAGTGTATGTTGTTAGACCTATGGGTTAGACACAAATACGTATGCCTAGACTGGCAAATGATATCCCTCATTAATCACTTCTTACTGTGGGGAAGAAAAGCTGTGAAGTTTAAGATGATGAGATTTCCTCCCTTGAACCCTTGCGGTTATTTTTGGAACAGGATCGAAATGATTTGTTCTGTTCATTCAGGGCATGTTTGAACAGCCATTGCGTGCTCTGACGCAAACAGATGTTCGCCTTATGAGTATTTGATGCCCTGCATTGGCTGAACAAGGGTCAGCGGTTCATTTCTGTGATGCACAGCCTGGAACATCTTACTGTACTGCCCATTCTTTCTTTTCGTAAATCTATGATGCACTTTTATACTCACTCTACTGCATATACATACAAACAAATATTTGATTTGCTTTTGATAAATACATTAGCTATAGACCCTTCACATGCTCACTCTTAAATAGAAATTAATTACAGTTACCTCTTTACTGTTTTGTCTCTTATCCTGCTGCTATATTGGCATTATATTTTGCATTTATATCTCCTAAAATGTTGTATATATAAACATTGCTGTTGTTATTATTGCTAGTATGTTTGTTATATATTATCAGCATCTGTCTGTTTAAGTGTCACTATGACAATGAAGCTTGAGCTGTGATTTGACTTTTATTTTTGTCTCATACTGTACAACTGTGCTGTTATACACATGTATGTATTGTATTGCAATAAATACTGTTCACATTTCATATTGGTCAGAGCTACAAAACTTTACACCGCTACTTAACACCCCCAGTGCATGGCATCAGATCAAAGTCTACCTCCTGCCTCCATCCTCCCAACATTCCGAAGAAGGCCGTAGTTTGGGAAGGAATGCCTCTGCCATGTAGGGTAAAGCCCCCACCTAATGCTAGGCCTATAGTGTTTTACCTTATTTCTGTTATTTTCAAATATCTATCTATCTATCTATCTATCTATCTATCTATCTATCTATCTATCTATCTATCTATCTGTTTGATTCTCTATTTGAGGACTTAAAAGAAACTTTTATCTGATTTAGCAAAATTCTAGGAACATTCTTCAGCAATTGTATCCCTAAAAGTATGACTAGGTCAGAAACACACCCGCGCACTATGCACTCACAGTAGTCTGGATCGCTCTTCCATATATGGACAAACTTCCAAGCGGCGAATGTTTGGGAAAGTGACGTCACATGTTGAGCGCACAGACAGTGAGATCTTATTTAATCAAAGCAGTAAAACACTTTCTCGCCAAAATAAATCAAACTTTTCTTCAACTAATGACAAACTTATGTATGTGTTCGCCATCATTATATTTCGCTCAAACGTTAAGTATTTATTTTTGTTCGGCATATGAAAACATATATTCGCTCAGGAAAACGATGACCGGAAAGTTATTCCGCATGTCAGAACCATTTCAGACGATTGTAAACAGCAGCACCAGTCCAGCTTAGGATTCAGTTTGCACAATCTAGATCACTAAACTTGGGGAACTTTTGACCTATGACAATGTAAACAGGAAACACTTTCTCCTGGAGCTGTTTCAAGGAGTAGATCAATGAAATAGATATAATTCTGGGAGGGATGCTGGTTGATGTGCTGCTCTTAGCTTCAGTAAATCTTGAATAATAAAATCTGCTGCTCTCGTGCTGTCATCATAAATGTCTCCCTATGGACAATGCACTTGACAATCACTTCCATGCAAAAATAAAGGTTTTAAAGCAACCAGCACACACATATGAAAAACCAAAGTGTCAAAAGGATCTGGATGCCTCATTTACCATTAAATGCCACTTTGAAAATATAGTCTTGTTGCAGTCATTTACACTTTCTATAAAGATCATGAAGATTGGCTTTGGGTTTAGTCAGAGAAATGTTTACTCTGGACCACATTCAGATATTTATTTACTCAGAAATTATTCAAATGATATGCCATCTAAATATCTACATAACCATTGATATTATCAACACCAACATCAACAAAACTGGAGCCACAGGTCATTTAATCATTTTACTAAAACTAGTCACACTTTTCACAACCAGAGAGAGGCAAGACAGCTGTTAAATTACTAAAACAAACTCCACTACACTGGATCGCTGTTTAAATTCAAAGGGCCTGGGACAAAATTGTAATGGATGGCCATCAGTGTTCTTGGTCCACCGGACAAACATTTGAAGATATTTCACAACAGAAGGTCTAATTTACATGCACAGGGTAAACATGGATCACACATACACTCTCTCACACACACTTAAACACATCAGATAGTCTATCTAGCCAAACTTTCTATTTTCTACATAAGTATTTTCACACAAGCACACAACTTTTTCCTCATTGTTTCCCCATGTGAAACATATTGCAGAGCATGTTATGGAGGGTGATTCTGTTCATATGGATGATCTTTGGGACAGTTTGAAAGCATTTCGGCTATAATCCGGCACAAGCTGGCACTTCCACCCCCCTGCCCCCTTTGAGTGTGAAACTCAACAGTATCTAGAGCTGTTGTCACAATGTTCCTGATAAGATGCTGGCTGCCTGGATCAAGGCAAGCCTGTGAAATTTTATCTTAGTTTTCTGAGTGGCCTATTTGATTTAAAAGTATAAGAATAACCAACCTCCTCATGTGCACAAGGACATTAAGAAGGCGTGCGGGTACACATAATTCATTTCCTGCTGATAGTTACAGCCGATTCAGACAGAACGAGATGAACAAGGTTACAGGATAGAGAAACTAAAACAAAACACTTTTGTGCATTTCTCACAAAGCATTTCTTGCTTATTTCATGTTGATCAAGTCTTACCCCTCAAAACATCTATGCATTAGTTCATTAAATGCAGAATGGTTGAACTAGTTGTCATAAGCTGTCAATCATATTTTCTATACATTTCTATTAGACTTTTTTCCACTATTGAAGGGAAATGTAAAGGGCTAAATCAACCAATGATCAACCAGTTCTCTAAAATAGCTCAGAGGTGCATCTCATGAATCTTCATTTGGGAACAATATAGACAGAGCACAACACAGTGTTACAAATTCTGACAATGAAGAACAACCAGGAAACAAACAAGGGTCAACAGCTGGGAAGAAGAAGAAGAGTAAGGATACATGGTGGAAGAGTATGGAGGCAAAACTGTGGAAGAGGTAGAAGAGGCCAGAAAATTTAAATTTGTAGAAATTTGATAGAAATTGTGGACCATGTTCTCAATCATGACCTCATGGGAGAACATCCGGGACCTCAACCAGACATTGTTCAATACTGTAATGCTATATTACAGTAGTCCACTTACATTTTACATCATACAGTAAATATACTTCATAGAGACATAATGCAACACACAAACACACACATGTACAGAGTGTGTTTCTTGTCTTTTTCTTTATATCGCATGACATTGTAGGCTACTGTAATTTGTTGACAGACCAACAGTAAAAGTGAAACTGTGAATCCTGTCCAGTCTCTTTCAGTCAATATCCCAAAGAGTAATGTGTACATTTATACTGTTTAAATGTATACACACCATACAGATAAAGTGCAGTCTTGTGCATTTTCTATCACTGTTCTCAAAATCATATAGTTTACATCTGAAAATACTGACAGAGTCCACTGTTACATTGACAACATGACTAAGCATCTTTTTTGTGAACAATGACACAAGGACTTGTCATTCTGATGGCATTGATATCATTCTTTCATTGTGTGCAATATCATGCAGTACTTATTGCTTACTGTGCAATATGTGACTGTTCGCCTTGCTTGCACTGTATTGTTTTTGCATTGTATTGATTATGGCATATTGTTTGTTGACATATTGTACTGTATATTGGTTATTATTGTATTGTTTCTTTAAAATTCTACTTAAATTGTATTTATTTAAATTAGATGTTTAGTTTGTTAAATGTTACATGTGATGGCACTGTAAGGATTGCTACAATTTCGATATACCATCATATAGTGACAAAGAATCTTGAATACTTTTGAGAGATGAACTAAGGATTTTGAGCAAGTTACAGGCTTTTGGCAGGTGATTGTTCTGAGAAATGCACTAACTGGTTTTCAAATCTTAAGGATGATTCAAGAAATGTACCAAAGCGACAGAGAAAAACTGTAATAAGGCACAAGATATCCTAACACAAAAAAATTGTACCTACAGAGGTACTAAACTAATATAGTTATGAATTTATGAAAAACATGATGCCCCCACATTTATATCTAAATAAACTGGTTGATTTCTGGCCCTGGTCATGAGAAATCTCTCAAGCAAAAGCCTTGTTTGCATGAAAGCTTGATTCCACAGGTGAGTAAAAGCAGCCTGCCGTTTTGAGGACTAGAACACAATTCTTGAGATGATTCACTGCAAAACAGGGGTCATGATGTGAGAACAATTCACACTTCTACAGGAGACTGAGGGTGTGTCCCAGTAACCATTCTCCTGAATGACATCAACCAAATAACTGTCAAGTAGCTCTTACCGCTGGGTGGAGTTTCCTTATCGTGTTCAACAACAGAGACAAGTCCATTTATGGCTGCCTCGAACTGCTCATCGGAGCAAGACCATGTCCGCCTGACTGTGTGTGTGTGTGTGTGTGTGGCCAGTGGAAAAGCTGTAGTTCATTTCCTAAAGGACAACCTGTTTCTCATCCAAGGGCTTTGCATTAAACAAATACTACAGCGATTCTGTGAATTCTCTAGATGCCACGAGTTTAATCTGTTCATCATCAGCCGCAGGAACTGTTCTGCAATTGTTTTATGTCAAACTCAATAACTGCATTTTGATTCACATGGCTCCAACAAAGTGTTCTGTTCTCTTTGTAAAACAATCAGGGGATATCTGCAAGAGTTCACTTCATTTGACACATTTAGTTCATTATTAATGGTCCGCAAAGTCATAAAATAGACTACACGAGTCACAGATTAGGGGTTGAGAATAATGGGATTGTATACATATACATTACATGTATATCTTTTAAAAGTTTGGGGTTGTTTTTTAATGTTTTTGAAATATGTCTCTTATATGTTCACCAAGGCTGCATTTATTTGATGCAGTAAAACCAGTAACATTGTGAATTTTTTTTAAAACGTTTCTATTTTATTATATTTCAAAATGTCATTTATTCCTGTGATGGCAAAGCTGAATTTTCAGCATCATTACTCCAGTCTTTAGTGTCACACGATCCTTCAGAAATTATTCTAATATACTGATTTGCTGCTCAAGAAACATTTCCTATTATTTTCAATGTTGAAAACAGTTGTGCTGCTCAATATATTTTTAAAAACCATGATACATTTTTCCAGGATTCTTTGATGAATTGAAAGATCAAAAGAACTGCATTTATTTGCAATAGGATTTTTGGTAACCATGTAAAATCTTACTGACCCCAAACACTTGAAAGGTATTATGTACCGAGGGCTTCTCTTTAAAAGATATGAAAATAAATATGCTAGAATTTTTGCATATATTTTCTTTCAGGTTAAGTAACCTGTCATGATACTGTTCTTGTAACCATCACATAGTTTGCATAATGTATATACAGTGCAGAATAACCACTTCTGAGGTGAATTAAACTGATTGCGTGAATTTTAGTCAATCCAGGGGTTGGATCCATTATGAATCCATTATGTTAAAACTGTCTCTTAAAAACTATGACCAATCCTCAGTTAGTTAGGATTAATACTTTTTAATACTTACTTTTCAGTATCAAATTGGACCCAATCTGCATTTTTATGTAACTGACTTAAAGTTAGGAACATTCTTAAGAAGTAAAATTGATGACTAACTTATAAGACCAGTCTCAGCAGTTTATGTAACCGGCCACTGATGCTAAAATTTGAGTAGTACTGAAGTGGTTGTGCTTAAACACTCCCTACGATTCTGAATCTCACTTTAGATGTTTAAATACCCGATGTAGTTTAATTTTCAAGGTACTATCAATCAGCTGACTGTAGAGGAAGAGTTTAAGACAACAAGTCCTCTGCTGACCAATTACATTATCATTTATGTTCTCATAAATCTTTCACTTGGCCCTGCAATCCGCTCCATTAGACAGATGGAGAGCAGATACTGACACATCACCATGGTGACCATTCTCACATTGGAATATTCTAGAACACTCAACCAGAAATTACAGCAGGCTACTTCCTGTTTGATGATGATTAGAATGTTGTACGATGATGAAGATGAGATATCACAAGACGGTTTCTATGGAAACACTGGAACAGAACTTTAATGCACAACTCAAACAGTTGCTGCTCAATGAGGTTACCATGGAAACACTGCCCCCCCTCCCCCCTCCCCACTCCCCCAAGTTCCACTGATACAGACTCACAACAGGCATTCTTATAGAAATGCTCTCAAATCCCTTTTCTTCTCACAGCCCAAAACCAAACCAGGACCCCTAACATAAAGGTTACAGGTTCAGTGGAACTAAAACATTATGAAACCAAAAGCAATGCAGTTATTTTTTTCTTCCAATAACATATTAATATCACTAATATCTTTTTTTAGTGTCATCCCTGTGGTGTGACATCAGATAAAACGAGTTGGTTCTGAAATTAAACCAAAAGAACTTGAAAGAGTCCAAAGATGAACAATTCAAAATAAGTTTGACTCTGAGCCAGTTAGTTGAGCTGTGACATCACCACATTTTCGCCCTCTTCTCCGATGGAGAATCCTCCTCGTCTCCTGAGTCCGAACAAGTCCGTTTCCCAGCAACACTGGTGGACTCCCTTCCAGAGGGCTCCCCCTGGGTCCTGGAGTCGCCAGAGTTCTTACTGAGTTCTGTGTCTGCCCCAGAGCATTCTGGGTGAATAGAGTCTGCAAGGTTCTCATCTGCATGTGGACGTCCGTTAACCCCAGCCGCTGTGGCGCGACTGCTGAGTGTCGCGTTTATTTCCTCCACAGCACTGAACTCTTCCCCGCTAGTTCTCCCTCGCTCTAGTTCCTCCCCGGACTCTGCGTGAAAGCCCACTCGAGATTTCGCCCTCTCCACAGGGGCGTCACCAGCCGAGAAAGAGGAAGTGATGCGGCGCCTGCTCCTGGACTGCGATTGTGACTGTCTGTCAGATAAGTGCGTGGGACTTGAGACATGTCCGCTTTGCTTTGCTTTTCCACGATTCCTGAAAGGTCGACCTTCGTCGCCTGAGGACGAAGAGGGCGATGACTGATCATGGACGGAAATGCTGGGATAGTTGGAGAAATCTGTTGCACCGTGAAGATTGTGAGCAGATTCTCTTCCAGAAAGGCCAATGTTGCGCCTCCACCTGGCTGCGTTGCGCTGTCGCATCCTGCTCCTGCGCAGCTCCTCGTCAACTCCGTCTGAGCTGGAGGAGGAGCTAGAAGACGAGCTGGGGGAGGAGCTAGAACTGGAGGCCACGCCTGCTGAGGAGGCGTGGCTAGAAAGGCTCGAGTTCTCATGTGGACTAGGAGATCTGGGACGGGGCATCGGATCTAACCAGAACCCGCTGGAATCGGAGTCCTCATTCACGAGGTCCAGCAGAAACGCAGATGCACGTGGCCTCGCCCGGCTCCTCTGCGACCCGTTCCTGTCCTGATCGGTCCGCTCGCTCCCGGACGCTTCTGGTCCAGCCAATGAAGATGAAGAGGAGTGGTCAGAGTCGCTGACATGAGTGGCGGATACATTAGCAGGAGATTGTGGCATGGATCGTGTGGAGCGCGTGGACCGTCGAGTTCTCGCATGCAGCTGCAGAATGGCGCCCTCGCTCAAATCGCTGTCCGAGTCTGAGCTCCAACCCTCGATCTCACGGCGAACCAGCGAGTCGAAGAAAGCCATCATTCGCGGGTCCTCCTGCACTGACTGGCTGACGTAATCATGTGACAGGCCACTTCCGCTGTTGAGGACGAGGCTTATGTATTCCTCATGAGTGTAGAGAGAGCGAGATTTGTCCTCCACCAGGCCTTCCAGATCTCCAAGACTATCTGGCTGTTGATACGGACTCCATACCTACAGACAGAGAGAGGTAGAGGGAATAAAAGAGGAGCGAATTAGAATCATTTCACATGTTTTCATTTCGCCCATATTAACAAGTTTACAAGGGATCTTCTTCCTAAAGTTTAAAGGTACTGTCAAAGAAAAATATTAATAAAAAATATTTGATATTATTGTACTTAAGTCAATTTACTAAAGAAAACGGTTTTTATTTACTTTGTATTAAGTTGGCAGTGTGTCTTTTCCCCTATATTTATTAATTTTAGATGTATAGACAAAGACATACCTATTCAACACAAACTTATTTTTACTAAAACTATTAATTATGGTTTCAAAGCAGTTTTAAAGAGAATATTGCCATTGAGCAAAATAAAAGCATATAGAAAGATACAAATAAAAAACTATTCTTGAGCACAATATAGTATTATTTAATATAATATAAATCATATTTATTTATAAATACATTTATTTATAAGAATCAGTAAAAAATCTAATAATTATTTAAAATAAATGTTTTCTTTTTGAATGTTTTAAAATGTAATATATTCCTGTGATGCAAAGCTGCATTTTCAGCAGCCATTATTCCAGTCTTCAGTGTCACATGATCCTTCAGAAACTGATGTGCTGTCAGTGTGAATGCACAACTGCTTACTCGCTGCTCATACATGAGCCTAAAACAGGCCTAACATCCCAGATATGTTCAAGATTTATAACAAAATTGAACATGTATAAATCACTGTAGCCACATCTATGGCTGTACAAACACAGCAGATGTCTGTCTGTTTGCGTGTTATATAAAAACAGCCATGATGGTCTCTGACAAAATCAAGTTTAGTGTGTGAGAACAGGCCCACAGTGTGCAAGTGTTACTCAACATCTACTTTCTGCCAAAAATTTCACAAGAACCACCAGAAAAAGATAAACTACAGTCTCACTCTTACACACAACAGCACATGACAACACTAAAGAAAAAGATTCACATGACAGTTGGGAAAAAACACACCAAAAAATGCAGATTGCAAAATCCAGAGAAAAGACAGTGAGACAGGTAAAAAGAGTGAGACGGGTAAAATCGTGCCCGGATTTTGTGCTTTCAGGGTTTTGGGTGTGGCTGAACCAGCGACAGCAGAAATTAATTTAAGACTTAACGTAGCAGAGACACAAGTTCAGACATGATCATCTTTCCAACACACGCAGAATCTTTTCCTCTGTGTGTGTGCTGTGCGGCAGGTCTGCTCGTGTCAGGCGGTAATAGTTTACCCAGAAATCACATTTCATCCATTTATTCACCCTCATGTTGTTTCAAACCTGTGTGACTTTCTCTTCAAAAGAGATGGAAGGTAAAATGTTTATGCGTCTCTCTTCCATACAGTAAAAATGAATGGGACGGATGCTATTGAGCTCCAAATACGATAACAATACTTGAAATACTGAAAGTATTTAAAAAATTGTTGAAATGTCTTGTGGACTGTAATTTATGAAGATATATGATGCTTGTGATGAGGGAGCGTTCAAACCTAATTTGAATATTCTGCATATTAAAACTTTAGCCACAACATGAACTACTGTTCAAAAGTTTGGCGTCAGTAAGATTTTTAAAATGTCTTTTGAAAGACGTCTCTTTTGCTCACCAAGGCTGCATTTATTTGATTAAAAAAATGTCAAAACAGTGAAATACTATAATAAATTTAAATGAATGGATTTCTTTTTGAATATATTTTAACTTTATTCCTATAATGACAAAGCTGAACTTTCAGCATCATTACTCCAGTCTTCAGTGTCACATGATCCCTAGAAATCATTCTAACATGCTGATTTGCTGCTCAAGAAATTCTTATGAAAATTAATTGTTTTGCCTAATAAACCATGATTTTTTTTCAGGATTATTTGATGAATGGAAAATTCATTTGCATTTATTTGAAATAGCATTCTTTTGTATCTATGTAAAAGTCTTTACTGTCACTTTAAATCAATTTAATGCATCCTTACTGTATAAAAATATAATTTTCTTTTAAAAAAAAATCTTACTGAGCACCAAACTTGTGAACGGTAGTGTACGCATGAACCAGTGGTGTTTTCAAATGAGATTTTCAATGAACACCAACTTAAATTGTGGTTTGTTCCTCACAAAGCTATCATTTGACTTCAGATAACTTGGAACATTATACACAAACCATATTTATTACTTTTAAAGTCGTTTAAATCCACCCACCCATCACTATTCACTTTGATAGTATGGAAAAGAGCAGCATTAACATTAATTTTTGTATTCCTTTGAAGAAAGAAAGTCATAAAAGTTTAGAACAACATAAGGGTGTGTAAATGAAGACAAAATTTACTCTTAGAATTTGATGTATTATCCCTTTAAATAAATCTGCTGAAATACATCAGTTTGTTCTGATGCTAAATATCGTTTAATGCATGTATGAAAGTAAAAACTAACCTTAATGACCTTCTCCACTCCGGAGGAGCAGATCATGTACGTGTGAGGGTTGAATCGGACCTGATTCACGATGGACCGATGACCTTTCAGAATCATAAAGGCCCCGTTCACCACTCGACCCGGACCTCCTGCCGAGACAGAGAGAGAATGTATCCATTAACAACAACAACAACAACATTAGACACGGTTACCTTGTGCATGAGTGTGTGTGTTTACCTGCTTCAGGGTCACTGGGGATTCTCCACATGTAAAGGTTAAAATCATCTGAGCCAGACAAGATGTACTGAAAACACACAGAGAGATACATGTCTGAGAGTTCTAGAGAAATATGACATGATCTGCCTCCACAAAAGAAGTTTCTAGAAATATATATTCGAACACAACACTCAGACTCAGTAGAACTACTGCACACAAACATGAACACAAAACATGCACACAAAACAAAAGTTTAGATTTTTTTCAAATAAAAACTATAACATAGAATACCATTCAAAAGTTAATTGAGCAAAAGTAAAGATATCAGCATATGAGAATGATGAAGAAGACTGGAGTAATGATTGGCTTCGCCATCACAGGAATATATACACATTTTAAAATATATTCAAATAGACAACAGTTATTTTAAATTGTAATAATATTTACCAATACTTTTGTTTTTAACCAAATAAATGCAACATGACTTCTTTTAAAAATATAAAGAAACCCTACTGACTGCAAACTTGGTATTGTTAATGCATTTATAAATAAATTATTTTTAATAATAGAGAAAATGTTTTTTGTTTAAAAATGTACATGGAAAACCAAACCTCTCTTTGGGGACATCTTATATTTAGCCAACTTCTACTTTTTTTTTGTAACACACAGACTGAGCTTTTTAGAGGATAGAGAAGATTTAGGGAGGTGGATCCACTGTTCTGTAGAAGGAGGTGTATGACAGTCAGACAGAAAGAGAGAGGAGAAACAGCTGGACAAACATACAAAAAATCCAAACACAGAACAGACCGACGCACACACAAACGCAGCCAGACAGACAGAGCAGCATCTGCTGATCTTTAGATTCAACACTGATAAAACAAGCTTCTACAAGCCATAGCCCAACATTCCAGCACTGAACATACCTGAACACATCCACACACACACACAGCATCTACAACCCACTGACACGTACACGTCCACCACCCCACGAACAGATGCACACAAAAACGTACACACATGCGAACTCAGAAACCTCTGTGCTATCAGTGACCAGCAGCAGTCACATACACACACTGTTATATCACCCATTACCAGACATAATAAAGGGACTGGTTAAGTTAGTCGCAAGTTAGTCATTTGTTCACTCAGCTTTGTGTGTGTAGATGACAGTTATTCAAATAGATAGAAAGACAGATGATCTTTATTATAACTAATGAGTTTATCTATATTTATTGGTTTAGTTCGTTCTGTTATGCTCTGACTCGCTGTTTTTGAAGAGTCCAAACTAGCGAATCCCTAAGAAACCGGTCTGATCTCGGTCTGATGGATACGACATTAACCCAGCATAATTATGCAGATGCACTCAATTATTAAACATAAAACAAAAGAAAGAAATAGCACTTCTTAAAATATGACGTGTGCACTCGCGTGAGACACAGGCTCAGTAGACACAGTCAAATCAGCGGATGAATAAACGCAGTTTTTTTTTTAAAACATGGAGCGGGTCTCATGGTGGCTGCCACGTTGAGATCACATGACCAGCTGAACATGAATACCTTTCCATCTTGGTTACCTCCCTATTATCGAAAAATGTATAATTGGTGAAATATCTACTATATTTGTTTGCACTTTGCAGTGTGGCGTCTGTAAGATTTCTTAATGTTTTTGAAAGAAGTCTCTTATGCTAACCAAGGATGAATTTATTTGATCAAAAACTGTAATATTGTGAAATATTATTGCAATTTAAAAGAACCGTTTATAGAATTAAAAACAGTGATTAAATCCTGTAATGGAACATTTTCAACATCATTACTTCAGTCTTCATGATCCTTCAAACATCATCCTAATATTCGGATTTGGTGCTCAAGTAACATTTCTTATTATTATCTATGTTGAAAACAGTTGTGCTGCTTAATTTATTTTGTGGTTTTTCAGGAATCTTTGGTTATTAAAAAACATTAAAAACAAAAATCTTTTGTAATATCATAAATGTTATCTCTGTCACTTTTGATCAATTTAATGCATCTGTGCTAGATAAAAATAAATTAATAATTTCAAAAAAATCTCACTGACCCACAAACATTTTTGAACAGTAGTGTATATATTGCTTGCAAAAAAAAAAAAAAAAAAAGGTGTACTTAAATTTTTGGATGGCAATAAATGAAGAAAGAAGCTTTTGCCCACATGGTTTTGGCATCCAAGTTTTGCACATCCCAAGTGTTTATCTAACCTGATCTCGGTCTCCGGCGAAGCAGCAACTCTTCATAGTGCAGGAGTTGAAGTAGCCCTGGTTATCAAACTGGAAACTGGGCAGACGGGAGTGGAGCTCGTACAGGACGGGAGGCAGACGTCTGCGCAGAGCCAGCAGCTGCGTCCCCGTGCTGTTAAAGCGCACGCTCATGGCACTCTGAAGAGACAAACTCCCTCCATACCGCAACAGAGAACTACAGCACAGAGAGACACACATCAACTACAATAGGAAATAGTTTATTATAAAAGATCATCATCCATATTTATGCTATTTTAAAGTGCTTTAAAGGGGCATTTTAAGAGATCGTGTCAACACTTGACCAAACGGAGAACATCTTTACACAAGCTCTGCTGTCCTCTGCTGGTCTCAGGCAGTGCAGCAGACAGCTTTGACGATAGAGCTGGCCTTGTCAGCTAGATTTCAGTCCATATTTGGACCGAAGCATCATGCCTTCAATCTTTTACCAAACATAGTTCAGCAACCCTAGTTTCCCCTGTTTAGCTTTGCTTATAAACACTGTTCTCTGTCAAATTTTATTCTGATTAGCCCATCACAGCCCAACATGTTTGCATAATGACAATAAACTGTATATTTCAATATTGTCTCTGGCAGCCAACTCTGCTACTCTGTGCTACTTTCTTTCTCTTTTTTCACACATAATAAAATAATTTCAACTCAGATTCATATTTTAGGTCCATTTATTTACATATTCGGTAAGTAGTTGCGTAATAACCAAGAAAACATACTTTTAGTATGTTTCAGATTTAGTATTAGTATTAGTATTAGTACTCATACTAATATTATTATTATAAATGTTGAAAACGGTTGTGCTGCTTAATATTTTCTTGGAAACCGTGGCATTTTTTTCATGATTCTCGAATGAATAGAAAGTTCAAAAGTACAGCCTTTATTTGACATAGAAGTATTTTCTAACATTATAAATATCTTTAATACCATTACTTTTGATCAATTTATTGCATCCTTGATAGTATGAATTTCCACACAAAAAAAGAAAAAGAAAAATGTACTGACCCTAAACTTTTGAATGGCTCTGTATTTATTAAATTTTTATTTGCATATGGAACAAGTATGGGAAAAGTTTAGCATAAGCCATTTTTGCTTTAAATACTGTCAAAAATATGAAGTTTGGAAATCTTTTTTCACATTGGACGCATAAGCAGAGAGTCAGAAGCACATATTTTTTTCGGCACCCATGTTAACAGATAATAACATTCACACCTAGAGGTACAGAGGTGCTTAAATGTTTGTGAACCCTTTAGAATTTTCTATATTTCTGCATAAATATGACCCAAAACATCAACAGATGTCCTAAAAGTAGACAAAGAGAACCCAATCAAACAAATGAGACAAAATAATTTACTTTGAAATTTATTTATTGAAAAAAAGGATCCAGTTTTACATATCTGTGAGTGGCAAAAGTATGTGAACTCTTGCTTTCAGTATCTGGCGTAAGCACCTTGTGCAGCAATAACTACAACTAAACGTTTCTGGTGACTGCTGATCAGACTTGGAGGAATTTCAGCCCATTCCACAGTACAGTACAGCTTCAATTCTGGGATGTTGGTGGGTTTCCTCACATGAACTGCTTGCTTCTGGTCCTTCCACCATATTTGAATGGGATTAAGGTCTGGACTTTGACTTGGCCATTCCAAAAGTTGGTTATTTAACCATTCTTTGGTACAACGACCCCAAGCACACATGACCCACTTTCTCTGGAGGTTCACAGACAGAAATCCTGACATTTTCCTTTAGAATTCACTGGTATCAAAATGAATTGTTCCATCAATGATAGCAATATGTCCTCAAGCAAAACTCATGAACATTAACATCAGCCAACGTAAGAGAGACCTTTAGTTGCTTAGACGTTACCCATGGGTCCTTAGTGACCTCGCAGACTATTACACGTCTTGCTTTTGGAGTGATCTTTGTTGATTGACCACTCCTGGGGAGGATAGCACTTGTCTTGAATTTCCTCCATTTGTGCATAATCTGTCTGACTGTGGATTTGTGGAGTCCAAACTCTTTAGAGATGGTTTTATAACCTTTTCCAGGCTGATGAGAAACAACTCTCTTTCTGAAGCCCTCAGAAGTCTCCCTTGTCTGTGCCATGATACACACTTCCACCAACACGTATTGTGAAGATCAGACTTTGATAGATCCCTGTTCTTTAAAGGGGTGGTTGATTATGATTTCACTTTTGTAACTTTAGTTAGTGTGTAATGTTGCTGTTTGAGCATAAACAACATCTGCAAAGTTACAAAGCTCAAAGTTCAAAGCAAAGGGAAATATTTGATTTTAAAGAAATTGCTTTTTAAGGACTACAACAAACGGCTGGTAAGGACTACAGGAGCTTCCTCCCAGGTTAGTGACATCACTAACCCTAAAATTTACATAAACCCCACCCCCGGGAACGTGATTTATAGATTATCAAGACAGAATATGCTAATAGGGCTGGGGCGGTAACCGCATTACCGCAATACCGCGGTCACATGATGCCTACCGCGGGTCTGAGCTCGTCACCGTCATCACCGCAAAAAAAAAAAAAAAAAGCATTGGCCTGCACATGTGTGCACGTTGTGTCTAATTACATTGATTCTAATGACATGGATTGTGTCTAATGACATGGATTGTGTCTAATGACATTGTGTCTTACATAAGTTTTGTTTAGAAAACCTTGAATCCATCAAAAGATGGAGCACATCCGACCTTTCGCGAGTTGGGGAGCGCAATGTTTCATGACACATAATAACATTCCATTCGTATTGACTATTAGGCCTATATGCGAGAGTACCTACAGACATCCCAAGTCTCCCAGAAGTTCCGGGAGTCTCCCGCATATTAATAGCGGCTCCATGATGCCCGCAAATTAGTTAAAATCTCCCGGAATCTAGAGCGAGCGAGCAAGAGTGCGCATGCGAGACAGAGACTGTGTTCCAAACCGTGTAGCGCGCGCACGGCAGAGAGGGAGAGGGAGAGGGAGCGAGAGAGAGCATCCTGATTGGCCCGGTTGATTTAAAGCGGTTTACCGCTATACTGCGGGAATTTCTTGCTTTTCAACCGCGGTAAGAAAAAATCCATACCGTCCCAGCCCTATATGCTAATCAATGACTAGAAGATAACTACACATAAGCTACATAAATTCATCAACTAACAACTTGTCTACATGTTGTCACTTCTTGAGTCTCTCCATCTTTCTGACTTCGGTTTGAACATAAAAGGCTAAAAGTTTTAGAAATTTTCAGTGCATGTCTGTGTGAGGTAAAAGGACACAAGCTCTTGAAGCTCCGCCCTCTGTGCCAGGAGCAGCAGCTCATTTGCATTTAAAGGAACAGACACAAAAACGGTGTGTTTTTGCTCACCCTCAAAAATTGACAACTTTAACATGCTATATAAAAATATCTGTGGGGTATTTTTAGCTAAAACTTCACATACACACTCTGGGGACATCAAATACTTATTTTACATCTTGTGAAAAGGGCATTATTCCACCCCTTTAAAGGACAAGTTCGGTATTTTACACTTAAAGCCCTGTTTACAGATCGTTTCTGATGAAATAGAACGGTTAAGATTAAAATTTGGACACATGCTGCTGTCCCGAGAATTTTAGGTTTCTTTACCCACTCGGTGAGTTTCACGTCTTTGTAAACGAAAGTTTAATGCGTTTTTTGGAAGGATTGTTCCAGTGCCCATAGGCTGCCATTCTGTAGGTGGGGGGGAGAAGCGAAAGAAACCTAAAATTCTCGGGACAGCAGCATGTGTCCAAATTTTAATCTTAACCGTTCTATTTCATCAGAAACGATCTGTAAACAGGGCTTTAAGTGTAAAATACCGAACTTGTCCTTTAAATAAAACAGGACACACAATGACACCTGGTTGTCATCCCATTGTTTGAAAACATCTCAGAACAGATGGAGCCTAATTTTGCCTTAAAAATTAACTGTTAATCCTAGAGATTACAGATGTGTAATATTGAATGCCGAAGTATAATATTTAGGCTCATTGGTTTGATTGGGTTCTCTTTGTCTACTTTCAGGTCCAACATCCAAAGTGAAACAGGCATCAGTGTCAAAATATTTAGTGAAAAGTGAACATGCGGATATCTGTTAATTACTCTGAAAAATGCTTGGCCACTTTAAAATTTTCTTTTGGCCTTTGAAAGAAAACAGTTATGTGTGTGTTTTTTGGACAGATTTCCATCTCACCTGCGGGGTTTGCGGATGTCCCACAGCCCCACCCCCTCTTTAGAGTTTGCAGTGGCCAGCAGACGGGGTTCTACAGGGTTAAACATCACGCTGTGAAACGCCGATGGGTAGTTGGCCAAGCAGAACGGTTCTAAAATACACAATAGAATAAGAGTAAACCAGGGTTTCTAGAACAGTTCATGCTTTAGATGCAACAGAGGTTATAGAACACATCAAAGAATCCTGAAAAAATACATTATGGTTTCAAAAAACATTAAGCAGCACAACAATTTTCCAAATAAATGTTTCTTGAGCACCAAATCAGCATATCAGAATGATTTCTGAAGGACCATGTGACACTGAGGATTGGAGTAATAATGCTGAAAATTCAGCTTTGCCATCACAGGAAATTACATTTGTTAATTAATTGAAATAGAAAGCAGTTATTTTAAAATGTAATAATATTTTACAATTATTACTGTTTTTACTTAGCCTGGAAATCCAGATCCAAATCTGAAAGATTAAGGGTCTGGCATCGAGTAATGAAAATCGCCCAACTCGAGGGGCGGCACCAAACATGCATTTGAAAATTTCACTGCACGCAATTGGATAACACTAAGACCAATCAATGTCGTGATTGCGCTGTCACTAGCGCTGTCGTCATCTGTTTAGCTCGCCTCTGGCCCGCCCATATCGGATACACCGATGTGATTGGTGCAGCTCGGCTACAAGGGCATAGTTAATGAGCATCATTACTCAATGCCAGAGGAACTCGCTGAGCAAATTCAAATTGTGCTCTCGCGAGAACTCTGGATTTCCAGGGTAGTTTTTACTGTATTTTTGATCAAACAGATGCAGCCTTGGTGAGCATAAGAGACTTCTTTCAAAAACATTTAAAAAACCTAACCAACCCCAAACTTTTTAAGGGTAGTGTACATCCTGAAATGGAGCAAAATGGAGCCACACCAAAAACTAAGAAATTCAACTTTTCACTTGTGTGTACCTCCATGTGGAGGTTCCCGTGTGTCCCATATGAGAACTCGGCCGTCATCAGAAGAGCTGGCGAAGACGTTATCATTAACAGGACTGACGGACAGACCGTACACAGCGTCATCATGCAAGAAGACATTGAGCGTCTCTCCACGTTCTACATCGTGCAGAATCACCTGCTCATCGTTTCCTGCAGAGACAGACAGAAACATTAGACATCTGATCTCCTCTGTTTCAGCTGCAGCATCATGAATCTGAGCAGCTGCTTGTTTTACCTCCTGAGAAAACACGTTTGTTGGTGCTGTCAAACGCCAGGCAGAAGATGTTGGACAGATGCTCCCCCTTCAACTTGATCGGTTTGGCCCGTGAGTGTATTGCTTTCTCCATGTGCCACAGCAACACCCTGCGGTCATCTCCACCTAAGACAGAAGACATTAATAGATTCTCCCGAGTAATCAGACCAATCGGTTTCAACTGCAGAGTTATATGCGCACAATCTGGCTGTTTTACAGAAATCACAGAAATGTATGAGAAGCTTTTCTTATTAAAAATATACTAAATTATAAACTGTAATAATGTTTCACAAAATCACTTTTTCAAAAAAAATCGTAAGAATCGCAGTCAATTGTGAGACCATGCAGATTGACATGTTTTAAGAGCACTTGTTGTCGCAAATGTGTTTTTGTCATTTAAACATGTTGATAGCATCCTACTGCTATTTTAGTGTCACATCTGTTGTGCAAAATGAACCAGAAGGTTTGAGGTTTTGCATTTAGTTTCGCAGTGAAACCAAGGAAAAGTTGACCGCAGGCATCATCTACATTTCTGTACAAAACCTGTGTAAGGAAAGAACACTATACTTTCACTTTTTCACTATCACTTCTCAGTATTTCGACCCATGAGTTTTCTAGTTATTACTGGACAAGGGGTTTAAAAAATATTTGAAATAGAATGAAATTAGAGAGAGCAATCTCTAACATGTCCTGGTTTCACAGACAGGGCTTAGATTAAGCCAGGATTAAGCCTTTGTTCAATAAGGGCATTTAAGTAGCTTTTATAAACATGCTTTAGAAAAAAAACCCATTACTGACGTGCATCTTGAGACAAAACAATGGCACTGACATATTTTAAGATACGTCAGAGCAAGTTGCTTTCAAGGCTTGGAAAAATCCACCATTTAAGAATCGCCTTATATTTCCTGGTTTCCATGAGCATGGGAACTCTCTGGAGCTCTGCGCATTCACCAACGTAAAGACTGAAAATATGCAAGTGCAAAAACATACAAAGGACAAAAATAAAGACTCGACCAGGAATGAATATGTCAAGCCAAAAAAACAGCAACAGCTGCAACCAATTAATGAGTCAGCAAGAAAAAGAAAAGAGTATGACGGGAACTATGGAGGCCCTTCTACAGTCTGAACCGTCTGCAATGGCCATTAAAAGTGCGTTTTTGTTTAAGTTTATCTGGCTCTTATTCGAACGTAATAGACACCCATCAACCTGGATGGATGAAGATTGTGAAGAAGTTAATAAGCATTTTTGGATTCAATTCCAGCAAGTTTTTTTATGTGCAATGAATGCCAATGACTGTGTCTTGGACAGGCTATGACCCTAATTTGTTCGCACTTAGCGCTTAATGTCTTGCCGTTTTATCCTTGAACTATGGCACTGTAGATCTTTCTTATTGTTTAATATTAGTAGCAACTTAGTAAATTATTAGTAACTTTTGTCAATTGCATGACAAGGCTGGTCATGTGATGTCAACATGGTTACACCCATGAGGGGCGACCCACTTCATGTAGAATAAATAAGCTTTTTCTAGAAGACTGATCTTTATCTCATGGGTACATTATGTAATTTAGGCTATTTTTATTTATAGTGGTTTGATTTCGTTGTGTAAAAGATTTTTACTGAGTGCACCTTAACATATACTGACAGGACGACTGAAACCCTCTCTTGTTTATTTATTGATTTGCAATGAACAGAAAATTAAAACATGCTAGCACAAACTGACAAATGAAGATGTCAAATCAAGTCTGAACTCAAGTCAAAGGCTTCATTTGTGGGAGATATGCATGCACGTTTTATTCTGAATGCTTATTCTAAAGGCTAGTCCGTTTGAGACTCTGGTCTCTCTCTCGCTGACCCACATTAGAAAGATCAGCGTGCAGAACCGGAGGATCTTACCGGACACCAGCCACTGGCCTCCATTGTTGGAGAACTCGATGGCGTTGACGCAGCCGAAGTGGCCGAGCATGTCCTTCTTGTAGAGGCTGTTGCAGCCGGCCAGTCTGCGCCGCTGGAACTCATCCTTCAGCTTCGGCTGTCCGCCGATCGTCCTGCGGGAGAGGAACCCGACGGCGCTCCGCATGCCGCAGCCCCGCAACTCCTTCATCTCTCCTCCGGTAAACGAGTCTCAATGCCAGCGCTAGAGTGTCCCGGCCGTCATGGGTTTGAGCTCAGGTCTAGTTCGGTGGATTCTGGTTTCTTTTGAGGATGTACTGTTACATGTTTGCTAGGTAAAGCATGAGAGTGCGCAGCAAAAACAGAAGGTTGTTTAGAGACTGAGTCCCACCGACCGCCGGCACTTCCTGCTCCGGTGCAAGGGCGATGACGTCACACGACCGGATCAGAACCCGTGCTGTACTTTCTGATTGAACGTTATATCATTTGTTTCAGCTTTTGTTTGTGAACGCATCTTAAATCCGTATTGCTCTTAATACAGTGCTTGGTTTTTCTATGTTTTTTTTTTAATAGTACGAGTTTGCTAGGGGAATGTGCATTAAAAAACAAAACAAACAAACAAAAAAAAAAAAAAACATAAAAAATGTAAAATATGCACGTGCTTTTAAAATACTATTTAATTATGTATTTTTTGAGGACTTTATGCATAAGTCTCTTTAGTCTGGGTTTGTTAGATACAGTCTTATTTTACAGCGTTATTTTAATATAACAAATTAAAATATGTCAAAAATTATTTATACAATATTGTAATACTATTAGGACGTAATTATTAAAATGCAAAAAAAAGAAAAGAAATTAACATAATACATTTACTCTCATATCAAAAGATAACACATTATTATATAATAAATCTGCTAAATTATAAATTCCATATTTAATTGTTTAGTATTCAGATTCATAAGATTTATATTGAATTTTTGACATTCAGATTCAGACAAGACATCCCAAAACGTTTAGCATTCTAAATCTTGTGATATTCAGAGAAAATATTTCTCCTATAAGTCTAAGAGCTGCCAGCATTTTCTAGTTGAGATTTGGATGAATATTTGGTGTCTTGATCTGTTTGATATTCGTCCAACAAGTATTTAAAAAAAAATCACAAGCAGAGACCAGAACAAAAGCATCTTAGTATGTGTAGTTTTATTAAATTCCAGTTAAGGAATTACAGTGGTAGTCTTTTTTCCAACAGTTTTTCTTACAAATACAAATTTATCTGAGTAATCCCCCATAACTGGAGCAGAACATTTAAATTAAAAAGCTAAAAGTTTTTTTAATATTTTTTTTTATAAAAAACAAAACAAAAAACTAATACTAATGGCAGGTATACATTTAAACGGCAAACAGACAGTTCTTAAGCACAGCTTTAACTATAAGCTGACATCATCAGCACAGCTCCTTACATACTGTGTATGATAAATCATGAACATTTTAATCTGGACAAGAATGAAATATTTCCATTAAATTGCACCAAACCTCTGCTGACCATAAATTGAACAACACTGACATCATTGCACAGGTTTGCCACTAGCTTGCTTTAATTGTGACAAGTGCGAGTCTGAGTTGAAGTATGGGATGGTTCCCTCATGGGTTGGATTTGTTTTTTTGTGACATATTTTGGCTTTCTAAGGAGCAAGTGAGGCACAATATAATTGGATTTAAATCTACTCTATATGAGTAATGAGAACTAAACGATCTCTCCATCCTTAAAAGCAGAGACTTCAGAGACGCCCTAAAAGGCCTTATGAAAAAGGCATGTCTAATACCTTTATAACACTAAGACATCAGTATCTACACATGCTCATCTCACCTACAGGCAAGTTTAAGCACACAGGCTGTGGAACACTGTAATTCTTATGCTACGTTTAGTGAGATTAAGATATTGTGACATTTATGTAGCTCCATCGTTTAGTGTTCACGAAACATGCCGGTCATATTTCAGTCCAAAATCAGAAGACTTTTTTTTTTTTAGTCATTACGTTTTTCTAAATAGTTCCCAATCAAGTGTCATTACTCTAATTCTTTTCTAGTTTGCTCATTATTCTCAAAAGTGATTCTCATTAGATTTTTGCCAGCACTTATAAATAACAATAAAGTTGAATTCATGAACACATTTGATCTCATAAATGAGTAATATTTTTACAGCATGTATTAATCTAGGTTAATGTTAATTTAAATATCTTATTTTACATTGTTCATTCTTAATACATGTAAAAAATTTAAAAACTTTTGAAATTAACCAAGATTAATAAATGTGTAAAAATATTGTTCATACCTGATACATTAACAGAAGTTGACTAACTGAAAATGTTCCCATTATTATTATTTGTGTATTACAGTATAAAATACTGTTATAAGATTTTTTTTTTTAATAAAAGATAGTACAAATTG
>NC_139981.1:20558852-20566352 GCF_963993115.1 Abramis brama
ACGTTTATTTGTATACCTCTCACTCAGCATTCTATTGCATTGCAGTATGTTTTCATAAGATCTCTTCCAGAATTTAATCTGACTTTTTTGCCATATAAATATCAGCAATTGGACCAAACTGCATATTATTGCTCAATTTGCAAAACTGTTTACTTTTTTTCCATTTCAAAATTTGTTCCATGTGACTTTCCTTACAATCATTTCATTCGTCAGGCTTTACAGAGTAAACATGTTCAATTGACAGCCCTATTTAATACATAATACATTGACAGTATAACTAACCAGATGTGGCAGAAGTCTGTTCAACAATCCCCACTTTCACCACCTGCAGACAAGTTGAAATCAAATATGTCAAATACAGCAATTAAAATAGCATAAAACCATAAAGCTTAATTGTAAATGGCCGACATACCCCAATAAAAGGGATAAATTTCTGGCTCGAGTCTTCATCAGGACTGTGAAGAAAAAAGGAGACTATGAACACATTGTTTATTGTGAGCAAAAAGGCCCCGCCCACCCTCAAGGGGAAACAAATCCTGGTTAGCATAGTTACCCATTCCCTTCTATGAAGAAATAGATTTTACTATTTTAGAAAGAAAACACTTCTAAATATGTAAAACACCACACAAATATATCACATTAAAGGGAACCTATTATGCCCCCTTTTACTAGATGTAACTTAAGTCTCAGTTGCCCCCAGAATGTTGCCCCCAGCTCAAAATACCCCACAGATCAATTATTATACCATGTTGTAAATGGCCATTTTTGAGTGGAAGGGAAAACATGTTGTTTGTATCTTTAAATGCAAATGAGCTGCTGCTCCCCTTTACAGCTCGTGCCTCGGATACTCTGTTAAAAACTAAAACATCTGTTTGGTTTTGATTATCATGTCTATCGCGGTCACGCTCTTATTGCATTTCTTTATCATCATGAAAGTTTATTATTTGCGTGCATTTTAAAGCCATATAAGTCTAAACTTCAAATATTTCTGAGCGCACACATCCAAAGCTGGCTGTCAGACGGCGCGTCCCGTGAGAATTAAAACAAGTTCTCTTTCACGTCTTATTGCGCTTAAACTTTCAAATACACACACGGTTGTCAAAAACACAAAATTCACATAAACATACACAAAGTCCAGACAAAAAAAATGTTTGGGTTTATTTGAAGGACAAAAAACTATTTTGGAGTGTTTGTCTTTATAAATACAAATCTATCAAGTTTTATTTTCTCCCTAGAAATGAATGAGAAATTATAGTAACCAGAATGCCCCCCATGCTAAACAACATCTATAGTATCTTTCTGAGACATCGTAGATTGTATCTATTAAAAAACATTGATCTATTAAAAAAAATAATTGATCTCTGAGGAGAAAAGGCTTCTAACACTGAATTTGGCATTGGATTCGTTCAGGCATGCTGCAAAGAAACGCTGTGAAGCGAGACAAGCCTGTGTAATTCCAATCAATTGTTTTTTCGTTCTGACACTTCCCCATCCACTCCATAGAAGCTACCAGAAAGAAAGAAAAACTGAAAGAAAGCAGCATTCTCAGCCAATCAGAGCTCAGATTTAGGCTAACTGAACCAGAGGTGGTCTAAAGCAGAGATTATAGATCTAGCAACAAAAATAATGTGATGTACAATAACTTGTATACTACAAACAATAAAATATATCATGAAATGGCCACTCTATTCAGCATAAAATTTGGTTTTATATATGTATGTATTTATGTATGTACATGTACATGTACATGTATATATATATATATATATATATATATATATATATGTATATGTATATGTATATATGTATATGTATATATGTATATATATATGTATATATATATGTATATATATATATATATATATATATATATATATATATATATATAGTACAGGTCAAAAGTTTGGAAACATTACGTTTTTTTATATTTTTGAAAGAAGTCTCTAATGCTTATCAAGGCTGCGTTTATTTGATCAAAAATACAGAAAAAAACAGTAATATTGTGAAATATTATTACAACTTAAAATAATAGTTTTCTATTTGAATATACTTTAAAAAATAATTTATTCCTGTGATGCAAAGCTGAATTTTCAGCATCATTACTCCAGTCTTCAGTGTCACATGTGACATCCAGTCTATCACATGATCCTTTAGAAATCATTCTAATATTCTGATTTATTATGAGTGTTGGAAACAGTTCTGCTGCCTAATATATTTGATGAATAAAAGGTTAAAAAGAACTGCATTTATTCAAAATAAAAAAATATTTTCTAATAATATAAATCTTCTTTACTATCACTTTTTATCAATTTAACACATCCTTGCTGAATAAAAGTATTGATTTATTTCAAAAAAAGAAAGAAAAAAAATCACTGACCCCAAATTACTGACCAGTCGTGTATATTGTTGTTACAAAAGATTTCTATTTTTAAAAAATTTGCTTCTTTTTTTTATTTTTTTACTTTTTATTCATCAAAGTATCCTAAAAAAGTATCACAAGTTATGAAAAAATATTAAGCAGCAGAACTGTTTCCAACTTCGATAATGAATCATCATATTAGAATGATTTCTAAAGGATCATGTGATAGACTGGAGTAATGATCCTGAAAATTCAGCTTTGCATCACAGAAATAAATGATAATTTAAAGTATAATAAATTGAAAACCAATTATTTTAAATTGTAATAATATATCACAATATTACATTTTTTTTTCTGTATTTTTGATCAAATAAATGCAGGCTTGATGAGCAGAAGAAACTTCTTTCAAAAACATTAAAAATAGTAATGTTTCCAAACTTTTGACCTGTACTGTATATATATATATATATATTCATTCAGACTGAAATCTCATGCTTTGTTAAACCATCTCTGATGGAAGAGCAGAGCAAAACCCAGAACCAGAAGCAAATTATAAGAGAACCGAAATAATAAATAATCTCTGTGCCAATGAACCACCCCAAGAACACAACACAAGCTCAAATATAGGGAGTTCATTGAGTTCACTGAGTTCATCTGAGCAGAAATAGAAGCTGCTCTCAGTGAAAAGCGTAACAGATGTTTTATTGCTCTGCGCACCAGAGCATAAAGGGACAGATGAAACCAAAAACTGAGAAATCAGCCAATATCAGCAGCGATACTTCAAGCACCTGCTTGGAGAATCAAGACTGTGTGTGTGTGTGTGTTGTGTAGTTTAGGTTGTTTACTCAGATGAGAGACAGATAGATAGAGATCACTAGAAGAGAGAAAAATGAAAACAAAGCCAAGACAAGAAAATGAATGAATTTTACCTCCATCATAAGGTCTGTTCACCTTAGATTATAGATAATTTCTTTGTCTTTTTTATAAAAGTAGAATCATTTGAAATAATTTGCATCCTTTACTTTGCTATTCAAATAGAGAAAATCCTCTGGGACCCAGAAATTTAGATAATAAAATTATTTTTTTTATTACCAATTAAGAATGTTTTTATTTGATCATTATTAAAGAAGAATGTGTTAAAGAAAGAATATTGCCTGAAACGTGTATAAACATAATTTTTGGCTATATTTGTGCCAAAGTTTTTTTCATAACTGAGTTCTGAAGTCCTCAACAGAGGACATGGAATAAATGCTTCTTATTCTCCAAAAACTATGTTTCTGGGTCCTGGGAGGACATTTAGTTTTTAACGTTATGAGAAGATTACACTGCTCTGCTGAAGGACATCGGAGGTGTTCAGAGGATGATGGAGGTGATATTCATATCCCAGGACAGCAAGAGATCCAATAAAACCTTCAGATTCATTCCACACAGCAGCCTTCATTATAAAATTTAATGGCTGATTCCAAAGACAGCACAAGGTGGAGGAGATTGACCAATTTTAGAGAAACCCTGAGAGCCCACTGAACCGTTTTGACCCAGAATTTCCCACGAATCAAAGTGTGGATAGAATCTCTAGAGTTTCAAAAGCGTCTCTCTGCTCTCCCTCAGCCATAACTCAACCTTGGTGCTATATGAGATATGAGATATGTGAGAGAGAGAGAGAGAGAGAGAGAGAGAGAGAGAGAGAGAGAGAGAGAGAGAGAGAGAGAGAGAGAGAGAGAGAGAGAGAGAGAGAGAGAGGCCGAAGATGATATGTATCTGATTGGCTACAGTATCAGCACAGGCAGGAGGACCACAATACCTTAGTGCAAAATCAAAATGAAAGCTCTTTTTCCTTCAGAGAGGGCAAGGAAAATAAAAAAATAAAGAGAAATAAAGTATGTTATTCACAGACAGAGATGATAAACATTGACATTCACATGCTTTCTTTACAAAACCTGACTTTAAGGAAAAGGATGCTCATGGAAAAAGATGCAGATACCTGGAAAAATGCACAAAATGAATCGAGTGTCAGTTTTTGAGTAGAAAACCAGATATCTGCATCTTCAGAGCACCTGAAAATGAACCCAGCCTCTAATAACACATATTCAAAGCACTTTTATATCAATAGTTCATTGATATTTTCAAATTGTATTTAGCCAAATACAATTGTAGACACTTATAATCTTTGAATATGTTTTATTATAAAGTGGTAACATGTTAAAATCACACTGATATTCCATATTCAGTGTGCTCAGCAGAGCATTTATGTTGCCTTCTCTGAACTTTTTAATTCCTTTATATACAGTAAATATGGACCAGGACTGCACTGTGCATGTGTATTACCTTTTCTGCTTGTAGGTGAGCATGGCCTCTGCTATGGGCAACTGGTGAGCTCCATTTGCTCCTAACATGTACTGTGTCACTCTGGAAACAATATCTGGACTGTCCTGAACTGCTGGAGAAAGAAGTTGACAGAGAAAAAGAGAAAGTCTATATATATATATAGATATATCTATATTGTTTAACAATAAGTAGGTCACCTAGAAATAATGTAGGGTCTCATGATCATTTGGATATTTTTATTTGCCCATTTTACTTATTGGATTTAAAGATGTATCTGCTGTCCTTAAAATGAATGCCACCTTGTTTGATTTTTTTGTTTTCCTCATCTAATATAATGATATTCATTTATCAAGTGTGTTGCAAGTCCACTTGTCACTGTATGCAGAGGTGTATTTGTGGGTCATTTATAATGTTTTAAAAATAAAGACTCACATTGTACTAAAGTAGGTGTTTCTGCAGCTGGAGCAACTAAATGCTTGTGTTTCTGATAAGCGTGTGTGTTTGTGTGTGAAAGAGAAATTCAGTGAGAAAGTAGGAAAATGTAGGTCAGTTGTTTTTACAAGGAAAAGAGATGCATGTGCATGTTGACTCGTTTGTTAAGTTTGACTCTGAAATGTTTTCAGCATGTGTTAGTCTTTAACTGCAGTTCTCTGGAAGTTAACACACACACACACACACACACATCTGGTTTCCTATCTTTAGACGTAATGGTTTTTATACTGTACAAACTGTATATTCTATACCCTTACACTAACCCTACCCATCACACAAAACTTTCTGCAATTTTACATTTTCAAAAAATCTCATTCTGTATGATTTATGAGCTTGTTTCCTCATGCAGACCTCAAATTAGGTCACCATGGACAAAAACGTGTTTGTGTGCATGTGTGAGTCAGTGTGTGTGTGTGTGTGTGTGTGTGTGTGTGTGTGTGTGTGTGTGTGTGTATATATGTGTGTATATATATGCATGCAAATAAATATTTTTATTTATATACAGATGGATAGAATTGAGAGTGAGTGACTACCAGAGAGAGACAGTTACCTGAGGATGGTGCTTCTGGTTTGTGGAAAAGATCTCTCCATGCCGAGTCCTGGAACAGACTGTTATATCTGTAGTCTATACTGGCCAGATATTTAGCCACTGGATGAACCCCTACACACATACACACACACATTTTTAGCGCTTCTGGCAGGGTTCGAATTATGATTTCATCTTTGTGGGGGTCTCTTTAAAAAAAGAAGAAAAAAAAGTAGCCTAAGAGCAGGCGCGGTAGCTTAATAATGTAATATAAAAATATAAAAATTTGTAAATATAATACAAATTTAATAAAAAAAGCCTTGGTAACACAATTCAATTTAAATAGTACATTTGGTTTAATTTGTCGTTTAATGAGGTCTAATATATGCTGTTAGTTGTGAGAATTTTCACGTGAGTAAATAGATAGATCCGACAGATTCGACCGTGTACTTAAGTGGTCCAGTGGTAAAACGTTTGTCAAACGCGTCAGAGGTTCTGGGTTCGAATCCACACTCATATACGTTTTTTTTTTTTCATCAAATCCGATTATGTTTATAAGTGGTTCTATATCAGGCAGAGACACGTTTGTGTGCATTTTGTTTTGTAATTTTACTGGAACGAATAGAGAGTCTCCACAACGGATTGAAGCGCGCCCGAGTGAAGACTGTGCGCGAGCCACAAACAAACACAGTATCCGCGCCAATGATCGCAGCGGCACTTTTATCACTTGATTTAAGCATAAGGATGTACCGTAGTGTGATGACGATCCGAGATCCCGCGAGATCCATGTGTTTGGCATCTTGTCCTATCTTTTAAGTCATGCTACAGTAGTCTGAAGGAAAAAGTGCTTTATTTGTAATTTAAAATAATGGTGCTGATGATTTTTAGAGACCCCCACAGGTGTATGATTTTACTGCTTTCATGGGAGCTCATCCTCTCTCTATGGGAGCTCAGCTCCCACTGGCTCCCACGTAATTCGAACCATGGCTTCTGGTAGTGTTTTATTGGTCAGTGCCTGCTAATTTTTTCCTCTAACTCCTGCACTCACCGAGAGGGATGATGAGGAATCGCAGGTATCCGAGCCAGTCGGGGGTTTTATGTGTCAAGTGATCCACAAACAAACGCAAAACGGCAGACAGGTAATGCTGAGCTCCTGCTACTCCGATCCGCACTGGAGTCGGTGTGACTGAGTTACTGTTACAACTAGAGAGAATGACAAAAAGAGAAACGGGGCAGGGGGTACATAGTGTGTTACTATCCTGTTACTAAACTGTAAAATGAAATGGCAAAAATAATTCAATGTGTATGTGTGACTCTTTGCTTCAGTGTGACTAAGTGACTCACAATCTCTGTATGCGAGCGATGATGGTGCTGAACGCTGCCTGTACGTCAGCCATGGTATATGTACACACGACAGGAAGACCGTGATTCTGTAACATCTCAGATACATACTGAGAGAAAAAGAGAGGAAAAGAGCCAAGAGTTGAAGCGGTTTTTGTACTGATGACAGACTTATAATTCATATGCTATGAATCTTATGTATGGTATTATTCATGATCTTGTCTTTTACTTTGAGTCATTTAAGTTAATAAAAAGACAACAATAATCAGATGAGATTAAGTACTTTTCATTCAAGTATTTAATGTATGGTTTCCACAAAAACAAGAAACACTTATTTTTATTATCAAATAAGCATATTAAAATGATTTCTGAAAGATCATGTGACACTGAAGACTGGAGTAATGATGCTGAAAATTCATATTTGCCATTACAGGAATAAATTACATTTAAAATATAT